>NC_077224.1:41553197-41853197 GCF_024763615.1 Phlebotomus papatasi
TAGCAAGTGCAAAAGCAACTGCGGGAGTAGTTATGATACCTTTTTCAACTAATTCGGTATTTTCGGGATTTTAGGCGGCTAATACAACTCAATAAACCTTTATCGATTTAGCAATGATATAACAGCTTAAACAAACGCAATAAAAATTTGTAAAAAATCCAAGTCAAGTGTGAAAATAACGTTAAAAAATGAGTGTAATGTGTAAATTTTAATGCAAAAGTTAAATATGACGTCATCGGATTCTGAGAAGGGGTTGGGTGGGGGTATAGAGGTATGGGAGGGGGGGTGCCCAGTACAATTGGTGTATGTGCATTTTGTCCGAGATGAAATGCGACCTCCTCAGGTCGGGCCCAAATTTTGGATCTACACGTTTTCGACACTCATAAATCAAGAATATGTGCGCTAAAAAACGATTTTCGTCGATTCTACAGGAGAGGTTTGAAACATGTCCATGCAAAAGGAAAAATCTCCAATTTAATTTTTTTGTTGCAAATGATGCTTTTCCAGGAAATCATTCCGGAATTTAGTATTTTTATTAAAAAATTCCTAATTGCACTTGTGCAGAGGATCATATTTCAACTGGGAATGGATTTTTTCCAAGAAAAGTTGCGATCGTGTAAGTGTATTTTACTAAGGCCATCAAGTCTTGTTCGAAACATGTCCTAGTGCATACAAAGAAGGAAAATCTCAAATTTCATCTTTTTATCACGTATGGTGTTTTTCCGGTAAAATATCGTACAATTTTGAAACTTTTATGAGACATTTTTCATTGCACGTGTGAAAAATAATATTTCAATTTCGCAATATTGGATAATTTTTTAAGTGATGCATAACTTGAACTGGATATTTCAACCAAGTGTGTAAAATTGTTGTTATTCTATAATCGACAGTCAAACCAATAAGTTTGTTTTACGAAAGATAGGCCAACCTAATTCACGGAGAATACATATTTCGGATACACAATAACATGGTGAGTTCCATATTTTTGAATAAAGAAATTCATAAAAATTATATTTGACGAAACTGTTTTGCAGTTTTTGATAAATCATAATCCTACGAAAGAAGAAGCTGAGAAAATTTTGGAAAGATTTACACGAAAAAGATCACATTCTGATGACCTGCCATCTTGGATAGAAGAAATTTTAAATAAAATGGAACGTGACATAGCTTCTGAGAAGTTACACAAAATTCAAAGGAGTGAGGTAGAGAAGTCTAACAAAGAAGTTGAAGATCAACTCATGTGTAAAATAAAAGATAAGCTCACAGAAAAATACTTTGAAAAACAGGAGAAAAATCTTTACCTTGTAGAATATGTGACTTATTCAGAAGGAGATCAAGTACCTGCGGAAGATTTTTTATCTGATTTTGAGGAACAAACGTTATATTATTCTAGGAAACCTGCTTCAGATCATGTATATTCATCTGAAAATTCTAGTAGTGATGTATAATTTTCTATATCATTTGCAATAAAAAGTTAAAAGTATAAAATTAGAGCGTTTTTAACTCAAAAATCCCTCTCCCCTTTCTTTCTTTCGTTGAAAATTGTTCATTACAAACATTTTTCACAATTATTTAACATGGTGTATCTTAAAAAATCACTCAGAAAAAATCTATATCGCAATGAGTACGCACAGCTTGAGACAATTAGCAGAAGCTTTGGCAAAAGAAAAATCAGAGTCTGATTTGGTGCAATTTATTTTACATAAAAAGACAATTGCACAAATGATCGACCTACTTCATGAAAACAACAATAAGATTTTACGTCGCGGTGTAGTGGAAAAAATTTCAAGAAAAATGAAAAAATGGAAAAAGCATGACTATTTTGGAGAAAAAACAATTGATGGTACAATTCTTTAACACTAATGATGAAAATACAATTGATAATTTGTTCGAGATATTCTTTGGCGATCAAATTTTGGATTGTGATAATGTAGAAGCAGAATACGATATTGTACAGCAATCACATAAAATCTGCAAAATATGCTACAACAATGAATACGATACCGCTTTCCTACCTTGTGGACACGTTGCTGCTTGTCAAGGATGTGCTTCAAAAACAAGACATTGCCCTATATGCCGAGAGCCATACGTTGAGACTACAAGAATATATTTCTCGTGAAGAAAACAAAAAATGAAGTCAAGATTTTTTTTGTGTAATGAAAAACTACAATCGACTAAGTTATAAATAAAATTGATTGTAAAACAATGAAATGAGTTTTCTTACGCATCTGATCAAAGTATCATTATTTTTTTTTGTTTTTATGATGCCATCAACATGAGGAATCATGTGAATTGTTTAAAAGTAGTTGCATGCAATCGAGTAGATTTTGTCAAAGAAGTTCGATACAATCATTTTTGATTGTGCTATAAAATGTAATTAAAACAATCCTGCTAATGCTGCAAAGAAAAAATCAGATTACGTTGAGAAAAAATGCCAGACGCCACTTTGAAGATTTTTGTTCACGTGAAGAAAATATTCTGATGCAGAAAACATGCAAGATGATAAAAAATATGATATCTCTCTGCAGATTTTTTTATGTTGGTAAAATTTTTCACTGCATTTTCATATTGATTTTTTCATCATGCATCAATGAAACATGTTGTGTTTTTCTTGATGTACAGATGAAACATTGTCTGATGTTGAAATAATTGATTGTAAAACAATTTCTTTTCACAACAAGACAAAATTCTCACAAATAATTTTATTTCATTGACTTTAATCTTGCTCACATAGCAAATATGTTGAGATGAAAAGGGGATGTTGGTATAGATAAATATTGGCATAATGCATAACCCTGTGCAATTGAAGTTTCATTTTTTTCTTCATTCTTCTTACCTTAAGAGGATTCAGATTGCAAATATACAAGATTAAAACAATTTACATTTACGTTTTCTCATCTTTATATTTGACATCATTTGATTTTTATACACATGTTACATTTTAAGAAATATTTGATTTACTTGCTACAAAAGGAATTTCATGAAACAGGCGAAAATAATTGACTGGTGGATCAAAAGTATTGCTGTTTGAAAAATTAGAATTTTCCAATCTTTGCACACCTAAAGATTTACAAACATTGCTGTATCTCTCAAAATATTCTTGTACATACCACTGTACAGAAGTATTGTAAATCAAAGTTACATTTATAAATTCAGAAAGTAACATTAATTTGTCAAATTCTGAAATATTTAGGGATAGACGATCATTTCCATCATTTTGACTGAGAATAAGTAGTTCGGAATTTTCCACGGCATAGTAACTACTAATGTTCATGCAGTTTTTAAGTTGAATATTCAGCAGCTCAAGTTCCATATTAGCATCATCCTTTCCAGCATCCTCTCCCAATAATTTTCTTAAAGTTTGCTTGCTGGCACAGAACGTTGTCCATGTATTTTGGGTGAATTCTACAGCATCAATTCCATCCCAGTAGCTTACGGCACATATTTTAGCAACTGGTGAAAAATTCTCTGGAGAAAACCCGATCGTGATAAACAATGTAGATGTTCGATTTAGAAAGTAGGTGTATGCATTCAGTAGTTCAGGAGTTGTATTTTGATATCGATTTTTTGCATATTTTTCCTCTTCCTTGCGAAGTTCTTCAGAAGGATCAGGATTATATTTGTTGAACCGCTGCTTTTCCTTTATTATACTTGGAACTTGATGTGATCTTTCTTGGGTTTTCATATTTTCAGACAACTTTTTTTGCGACTTATTACTTTTCACTGAGAATTTAACCTCCACTCACCATTAAATCTGACATACAAATAAAAGTTTTTTCTTCTAATTGCTAAAATTCCTCTAAAATAATTTAGGATCTTTTGATCGTACTAACGAAATTTTCCGAGAAAATTATGCAGACGTGTGCAAAATATTTGTTTCATATCCGTAGAAACATGTTCGGACATGTCATGTTCACATCCTAGAAAAAAGTGTAGAAGTAGGATGTGAGGGGTAAGTAGTACATTTTTCTAAATAACAAGTAAAGTTACTTTTTTTAAATTGTTTTTCAATGTAATAAATTAAATTTTGTTAACATTTATTCAGGGGGAGGATGAAGCTTTAGGGTCAAGAACTAAAATTAATAGTATTCAGTGATGAAGTGCTAGTGAGTGCAAAGCTAAATTTCTTTTATCAGTGTAAGAACGCAAATGTTTGACTTTATTTTAGTGAGTATCGCTTGAATTTTATTTTTTTATGCCTATTCTACTGAGAGTCATCTTAAAATAATTGATCTTCTACTAAAGAAAGAGGATTTCATCTTCTATTTTGTGATATGTGCCACAGAAATATACATAAATTTGATAATGAGTCATCAATAAAAAATGTATAAGTTAATTCAGCATCCCAGGTACCGAATTATAGAAGTCTATACGACATTTCATTCATAAAAATCAATTTTGTATGAAAAGTCGGTTCCTATTTTATTTCACTCTGCTGCCATTTCTCCACATAACCAAATTCTTAGGTAAATATTGTACATATATTTAAAGATATTTTTCATTTTGTTAAATTATAATAAGAGAAAACACAAATCAATAATTCACTTTGAATAATTTTGTTCTGTAATGTTGTAAAAATTCTCTAATGTCAGAGAAAAAGAACATTGTAATACAAAGTTATGAGAAATCTAACACTTTTCCATATTTTCCCACTTGCGATCAAGAGAGTTAAATGATTCATACACAAGACATGAAATTTTGCGCTCATTGACATTTTTTTCATTCATCTTTTAATTCTTTTATTTTATGCATGCTACAAGAGATCATATTTCGAATAATCCCACAATTGTATAGAAATGCATTGCAACATCTTTGATCATCAGTTTGTTTATTTGAAAATTGGGGATCTGAAACCCAGATTCTTGAAATTTCATGACAGTCACCATCTGCAATAAGCAGAAATTCAATATATTTCACGAAATTTATCACTTCTTATCTGAAATCACTGAACGAAAAAATATTTTTTTAGACAAATTGCATAAAGATCGTTTGATCATATCATCAAGAGATGTGAATAATGTGAGGTACAATCATGTAAGTGGAAAAGTATGATATTTTTCGGTAATTTATGTTACAATTTAAATAAAAAAGACAAATATTGCAAACAATACGCAAGCTCAAAAGTTGCATGCTTCTAAAAAAAGCTGTTTACATGCAAATCTCAACTCAATGACGTTTCAATATCTATTGATCAATATCCAATGAAAATGGTTTAAATTGCATGACGGCATCAACATCATGCTGTTCAATAACCAATGAAAATTATTGATAGTTCTTATCGCCAGTAAAATTAGTGAATATTGCGAAATTCGACTCAATTTGACAATTATCTTGCGCACTGCAAGACATTTTTTCCATGTTGCTTCATTCATCTGAAGGAATCAAATTGTCGCGCAAAGGCTTATACAAATAGTCTCTCCCATATGGTCTCGAGCGCGCGAAAAGGTCTCATATTGCATTTGCATTTTTCCACACTTGGACAGTGCATATAGGCCAGAGACTATAGAGAATCCCGCTTACTGCATAGGAAAGACTTCTGACAAACCTTCTATCATGCCACAATGGCACAATGGATAAGGTGCTGGACTCGCAACCGAGAGGTCTGGTGATCAATTCCCATGGATGGCAGATCTTTTCTCATATAAATTATATAGGGAGAAAAAAAATTACATGAGGAAGAGTCCACCAAAGTAATTTCCGTTAATTCAAATATTCAAAATGACTATCAAAAACCGCAATCTCAAAAAGTTTAAAGTTCCAAAAATTTCAAGATGGTCGCCTAAAGCTTACAGCTAAGATCAATATGGCGTCTGAAACGGATCACATTTCAAACAGCAGTATCGTACTCCATAGCCAATGAAAACGCTTCCTTCAACAGTATCGTGCTCCATAGCCAATGAAAATGCGTCCCTCAACAACAGTATCGTGCTTCATAACCAATCAAAATGCTTCCTACAGCAGTATTGTACTCCATATCCACAGACAAGCCACGCCCCCAAAACAGTATCGTGCTTCATAACCAATCAAAATGCTTCCTGCAACAGTTTATCCACGGGCAAGCCAAGCCCATAAATCAGTATCGTGCTCTATATTCAGTTAAAATAATTAACCTAAACACAAAAGAGGACCAGGAAGGGGGAGCGGGGGCGGGGAAACCGACCTGCAGGTAGCCCACCCACCAGAGTTATCGATGTGGCGTCACAAAACAGTCTCGTGCTCCATGGAAAGCCACGCCCACAAAACAGTACTCTGCTTCACCCTTACTACTTATATGTTTTGTTGTTACTTTTTTTTAATTAGATTTCCATGATTAGTAATTGTAGCAAAAAAAATTGAGAAAAATCGATAATTTATGTGGATTGTAATCGAAAAATATTAAAGAAAAAAGTCTGGCGCGCCTAGCTGAGCCGCAGCCGATTGCTTCAGCTGGCGCGCCGGCGCGCAGCCAGCCACCGACAATTTTTAAATGTTAGCCGCCGCTGCCGAAATAATCTCGGCGCACATCTCTATTCCCCACTCAGACTATGTAAAATAGAAAATGACCAGTGATAAGCTCAGATAAGCTTATGGTAGCTGAGATTCTTTACAGGTGACCTCGAAATGCGTGCAACTCGGGATGTTTGTAACTTGGAATGCGTGAAAATTCGATTCTGAGTTGAATTTTGGGGGTAAAGAATCTTGTCGAGCCAATTTTATCTATTTCGACCGACAAGAACAGTTTACTACAGAACAGTTTACCCCCAAAATTCAACTTGCAAATATAAAGTTTGAGTCCGATCTGATAATATAGCATTTTACCTCAAATCGAAATAAGTTCAAATGGTAGGGGAGACTGGGGCAAAATTTGTCAAAACGAAAATTTCAATATTCACTATTTTCTAAAATAAAAAAGACTGAGGCTTGAAATTTTTATTATAGATAGCCTTCATGAACCTTCTCAAACTTACAAAGTTTCAAGGGATTCGAGGAAGGATTATGTAAAATAAAAAATAATGGAATTTTGAGCCCAATTTTTGGAATACAGTAGAGTCTCGCTATAGGCCATCGTTCTATAGTCCACAATTTATCGACCGTTGATTTCAAAACACTGATTTTAAGTTAGGTTATGTTTTTTAGTATGCGACATGCATAATTATTTTAATATTTTTGGCAAACTTTATTAAGTATTTGTTTTAATTGTGATCCACAATGAAGAGAGCAAGGACAAGTACCACAATCGCAACGAAAGTGGAAGCCGTCGAGCAATTTCAATACTAAAAATCATTGATAATTTTAAAAAATTACATGGACTATAGTGCGACCCAAGTGTCAAATTTGAAACCAAATATGGACTATAGCGAGACTCTACTGTATTTGGTTTACAGAAAATATCAATATATTGATTAGCTCAATTTAAGCACATTTCTCGTTAAGATAGAGATAAATTATCTTCGACAAAGTTGTAGAGGAATAAATTTCATATAAAAATATGTCTATTTGGTATTTTTAACGTTTTTCCGAGAGTAAAACGTCACAAATTATCCGAAGACTGACAAAATTTGACCCAGCAATTTTGAGAATCTCCACAAAATCGACTTTTAGAAAATGATTCGAAAATCACATTTCTTTCGAGATAGAGCAAAATAGTCTTCTGCAATGTTGTAGAGCAGTAAATTTCCTATAAGAATATGCTCATTATAAAACGTTTAAGTTTTCTCAGTGCTCGTGAAAGAATTAAATATGTGTTTTGATAAGTTTTGCCCCAGTCTCCCCTAGTGAGCTTCATTTCACTTGATTTAATTTAATTAATTTAATTAACAAGGCTAAAACTGACAACCCTGTCCATTGTTTCCTAATTTTCAGTTTAAAAAAAAAAGATCAACAAATTTTCAACTTGAGTTGTAGAACTTTTGGACGCAACTTATCATAAAATCTAACGAAAATTGCATAAATTTGAGGGATTAAAAAAATTGAATAATTCGCATGTTAATCACAGAATTTTTTTGTGTTGTAAAGGTAGTTGAAACCAAAAATGAACATCTATAGGCAATCATGCTACCCTCTAATTTACTTACTATTCCCGGCTTGGCCTGAGATTGAAAAGAAAATTCGGTTAAGTTGAGGATAGAGAAAAGATATCTTCTCATAATCGAGTCATCATAAAAGAGGCTGCTGAATGTCGATGGAATAAGTGAGATCTCACCTGAAAAGCTGAATATCTGCCGCCTTTCCTTGGTCTATTGTAGCTGGGGAGGTATCTGCGAATGGGATCCAGTTCGTTGATATGCAATAGTCCAGCCGTCAGCAACTGTGATATGATGAAGATAGATTGACCCCAGAGGAAGAGGGAATTGGGATTTGATCGTGTGTAGCCGCCTTCACCATCAGGCTGGAAGTACATTGAAACGACAGGATCTGCAAGGAAAAAATATTTACAAGAGAGTTTCATGAAACATGTTTCACATAAGTTTCATGAAACTCTTACCGCCATTCAAATCTTTGTACAAGCAGCCTCTCAATTCATTCTGGAACTCCTCAATTTGGTCAGGATTGTTCTTGAAGACCCCATCGATGATCATGTATATGTAGAAGAGTGGCCATTCGCATTCATAACCCTCGAAATCCTTTATTTCTCCTCGATTGTAGAATCTTCTGCTCTTGTCCTCAATCTTACTGAGATACCCATCCCTGCTGAATCTCTTGAAGCCCCGGGAACCCCGCAAACGTGTTACTACGTTCTTCTTAGTCATGTCCACGAGTCTCTCCTCGTGGGAGGCGAAAGCGGGAAAGGAGAGGGTGGGAATGAGTGAGGCATCGACTCCTTTGGAACTAGATTCTCGCGGAAGCATCGTTTCGAAAATACTGCGATTCCTATTGTGGGCATCAATGTCAACATACACCACACTCCATGAGGCTCCTTTCTCCCCAAACAAATTGCATCCATTGATAGCTTCCAGCGCTGATTTGGCAAATCCAATGGACGAAGCATGAATTTCTGGCGTTCCATCATTGTACTTTGATCCTCTCTCCCAGATCCCAAAATCCGGAGTACGATAGGCTCGTTCAACATAATACACGAGGTTCTGCACAAAAGCCACTTCATCCTGTGTATAAACAATCTGCAGCCCTGACGTTATCATCTGCACCAGGAAGATTAAGTACACAGACACCACATCAATTTGCAGATGATTGTACTTGTCATCCGGGAGAACTTGTTCTCCAGTGTACAGATGAAATTTACAGTGCAGGGCATGCTGACTGCATTGGCGAGACTTGAAGAGTTCCACTCTGCGTGCTTGTTTGATCCAACACTCAAGAATTCCTCTCATGCACTTGACTGTTGACTGGGCCAGCTCATAGGACTTACCTCGATCATCGTCGATTCTCTTGTAGGCTTGATAGAGACTCCATATGGCTGCAGCACAGTACACACTATCCCGGATGCTGCCCACTTCAGTGTCTGTGGTAAGTACTGGGAAGAGGCCGGTGATGGGGCTTTGGAATTGAAGTAATTGACGCTTCACTGAAAACGCGAAAATATACTCATTTCCTGTTAAATTAATTAAAAGAAACCCTGCTCTTTAGTAGAAGGCTTTTTTTTTGAAGCGATAAAAATTAGCGTCCACCGCCGTCTTAGTATTCTTAATCCATCTTCAGAATAAAACGTTAAAAATCTTTTTCAGCATTGTATTGGTTGGCACAGCAAAAGTAAGCGCAAAGAATAATTCATGCTTTTCAATATGTTTTTAATGAATTTGACCCATTATAAAAAAATATATCAATAATATTAAAAATTATAATATTACATTTTATTAGAGGGGGTAAAAAGAACAGTATATATAAAGTTAAAACTGGTCAGCAAAAAAATAAATTGGATCAGAAAATAATTCGAAATGATCAGTAAAAATATTCAATTTCGTAAAAAGTAAAATTTGGTCAGTAAAAAGTTAAAAATAGGCAGTAAAAAACTTTGCATTGATCAATAGAAATATTCGCGTTGATCAATAAAAGGGGTGGCAAAGCGTCCTAGACTTTGCAAAATGCCCGAACTCATGACTTAGATGCTATACCGCAAAAGCCCTTTCGCATCATTTACCGTTTACCGGTTCTCAACCGATTTGAACCGATTCATAAATCTCTCAAAAGATCCCCCAAAATAGTTTTAAAAGTAATAGGATTGATTTTCAGATAAAAATTTTTTATCGGTTATGAACCAGTTCATTACCGATTCAAAACAGATTGGAATCGGTTTAGTTTTGTTGGAAATTCCAAGACCTTTCCAACGATCCCAAACATGACCCCATTTGCTTGATAAATGTGCACTCTAGTGTCTTTTTAACCTTTGACCTTGAAAAACCGTTATTAGGAATGATTCAACGGTATTTTCGTATATGGACGAAATGTTCGCATGGATAATCTCTAAAATATATCCAAAAAATGAAAAAATCGCACGACACATTTTCGAGCAATCTCAAAAAAACATGGTTTTGGAGGGGAAAGGGAGGGGTGGGGGGAAATGAGGGGCATGCTAACGATCCTTGGGTCGACTTATGGGGGGGGCCGAAGGTCCCAAATCTCTATCTCTAACCGTTTGGCCTCTAGAGCTGATGACAGCCGGACGGACAGACGAACAAACAGCGTGACGACATTTCTCTCATAGAAATCGTCTGAAACGGTAAGATTTGTTAAGAAGGTCTCCGGGGGTGGAAGGTGGAAATTTGGGGGGGGGGTGGATCGAGGGATTAACTGCTCTCTCCGTAGAGTTCGAGCAGTAAAATTTAAAAATTAGCAGAAAAAATAAAAATTGGTCAACAAAAAATTAAAAATGAGCAGTACAAAACAAGTACACACAAAACAAATGTGGTCAGTAAAAAAAATAAAACCGGTAATAGGGGAAACTGGAGCACAACCAAACACGGGGTAGCACCAAACACTAATTTTTATTTCTAAATTCTTTGGACTATCTTGACCATTTCTTCAGTGGACAAGCATCCCTATAATGCCTAAAAATTTCTATAATTGCCCTCCGAAGTCAAATAACCTATTAAAAAATCGCAGTGTTTTGTGCTACCCCGTGTTTGGTGGTGCCCCAGTTTCCCCTAAGTCCAGATAAGCTTATGGTACCTGATATTCTTTATGAGGAAGTTCGGAGTACTGCAACTCGGAATTCGTGAAAATTCCATTTTGAGTTACAATTTGAGGGTAATGTCCAACGCAAAATAACTTTTGCTTTGTAAACATATTTTTGACTTTTCAATGACAGTATAAATGAAACCGAAATCTAGTTATCTCGGTCTCAAACAAATTTACAAACAAAAGTTATTGTGCGTTGGGCATAAGGAATTGCGTTGAGAAAATTGTTCTTGGTGGCTGAACGGATAAAATTTGACTCGACGCGATTCTTATTCTCAAAATTCAACAAAAATCGAATTTTCACGCATTCCGAGTTGTAAACACCCCGAGTTGCAAGTATTCCGAGATCTTATGTAAAAAATCTAAGCTACCATATACCATAAGCTTATCTGGGCTTATCACTAGTCATTTTCTATTTCAAAATACACTCAGTCTCGGGATTATGCACATTTTCGGGACCGAAAAAAAATGCACGAAATTGCTTTAAGGATCGAGAAAATATGCATAATCCACAGGCGTTTTCTTTTAAATTAATGGCCGTAGAACGAATTTCGCGCGGAGTAAAAGTAGTGAGAGCAAAAAGATTCACCTGTTTAAAAGAAATTCATCAACAAACAGTACTTTTTGGCCAAAGTTCTTCAATCAATTGTTAGAATATTTAAAATTTTTACCTTATAAAAGAAATTAAAGTTTTATTCTGAAAAATAAGCATAATATTTTAAAATTTCCCGCATCACAAAATAGTATACATTCAGACGTATTTTAAAAATGATTTCACAAATTGACTCCCAATGGTAGGCAAACTTGCATAATTGTATGTGTATAATCCCAAAGCCGAAATGCATAATGCCGGGACTGAGTGTACAGAGAGTTCCGGCTTGAGAGAAAACGGAGTAAAAGAATTTGATATGAATTGCCTTATATTGGGAGCTAATTTATAAAATAATGGCGCTGGCACACCTTTTCAATTGAATGAAATTCAATCGATTGAAATTTTACCTCTCACTCTTTCAAACTGAAATCAGATATAGTTGTCTCTTTCTGCCAAATGAAATTTAAAATTGAAATTGAAAATGAAATTTTAATTTCCATTTGACAGAAAGAGACAGCTATATCTGATATCAATTTGAAAGAGTAAGAGAGGTAAAATTTCAATCGATTGAATTTCATTAAATTGAAAAGGTGTGCCAACGCCATAATTTTTGAAATGTCTCTAAATGTATGCAAAATTTTTTCAGCCGGTAAATTTGAAATACATTTCTTATGGGTCCGGCACACCTTTTAGATCAGGAAAATTTCATGAAGTCGAAATTTGAATCCCTTTCTGACACGTTTTGCATATGTCTATCTCATTCTCTCGCATTCTTCTTCTTTCAAACGTCACAGCAAGTTCAATTTAGCTCAGTCGAATTTGTAGTATTAAAGAATTTCATAATTTTTTAATCAAAAATATCTAAGCTCAGGAATTAATTGAGGTCCTACAAAAAATATCTTACATTTGGACATCCTTATAGTTTTTAATCATCCACAAGAATAGGATTTTTATCAGTTCTGAATAATTAAAAATAAAACATTGTTTTTCACAGAACATTCATATGCTGCTTTGGGTACTCAGAGTCCCAAAAAAGACGAAAGAGTTAAAAGGTGTGACGGAGCCATTATGAACCGTTGGCGCTGAAAATAGGCTGAAAAATTGGCGCCGAAAATATCTTGCATAGGGGAATGTAGGCAGGCTTCGCACGTGTGTGCTTTCAAACGATGTGAATTTTCTCTTTATTTCCAAAGAGTTGGTTCCAAATTTCTTAGCCATAAGTTAAGCAATTATGAACCTTATCTTCATTGTAAAAATAGGCAGCCAAGCCCTTCTTTCCTAGGTGCTAGGATCACAAATAGAAAATTGGCCCAAAATGGGTAATTTTAATGGCACATATTTCATTTGATTTCTCATATTTAAACTCATTTCTAAAAAAAATCACTTACACAGTGGATGAAGAGTATACTTGAGATGATATTTACGTAACAATTTTTTGCATCGGAGGGAAATTATTTTAACAGTGGCGAAAAATTCGCAAGTACTACACTGTGTGTGGTTTCAAACACTGAATGTGTGAGCATTCGCATATGCATCCGGCAACTTCAGATTGAAAACCAGAACTTCACTAAAGCCTCATAAGCCACAGGGAGACAATCCTGGACATTTCCTCTTCGACAGGCGTGTAGTTTCCTGCCCATCTCCATGAGACGACGTTTATTCACAGTGTGAACCGTGTGAACATGCTCACCATTAGCCTGGGACTCAATGTCACTAACTAAACTGCTACCATGCTAAAGGATATCGAAAAAATTATGAGCCACTTTGAACATTTGCAATAAGAATTAGGAAAACCAAACATTTTACTCACAAAGCGAGTGTTACTCGAACACTCTGAAAAACACAGAAGCTTATCACCTTTCTTAATATAATTTATGCAACCTTTAGGAAAACAAAACAATATTAACATAACCTCTACAATGTTCCGGCGATTCCAGCTGACCAGACGATTAATTTTGACAGTTTAGTCGATTTTCGATATTTATTTGGAAGAAAAAACAGTGCTCCAGAAAATGTGGAAAAAAGTGTTTTAAAGATCTTCTTTTAGTGCAGTGATAGTTTCCGCGGGTTCACGGGGGTACAGTATAACCGTAGGAAAATAATTCTTAATTGTGGATAAAATTTATTTCGAGAAAAAAAGCAATGACGAGCCCAAACCCCCCATCGTGTGAACGCTGGCCCCGGGGGCAAGAATCGCACAAATCGTCATATTTTTTTCATTTTCCTGTCCAGGAAAAACCAACAATTCTGTGATAGTGGACTAGGCATGCATAGAAACCTAAAGGATCACAGATTTTTTTGGTGTAGTGCAATTTATTGACCATTTTACAGTTTAGTCAGAAAAAAATCCTGAATATGAAGCACGAAAAAACGTGCGAAGGCTGCCTACATTCCCCTACATTACGGCGTTTCTATAACTTATCCCAGATATCTCCCGCAGATATGTAATTTTACTGAGACACTGGAGTTAATTCGCTGGCTTTTTCCAGTCCTGAAAAATTCTTTCAACCCGGAACTCTGTAGTTTGAGTACAGAAGATTAAGAAAACGAAAAAAAATATCATAGAAATCGGTTAATAATTAGAGTAAATACCCTAATTTAAAATTATTTCCAGGCTTTAACTTTGACAGAAGATTCAACACTTTAAGTTCAATTTTTTTTTCTGAAGAGAATTACATAAATTTGCTCCTTGACTCTTCTAGAATGTTACTGTTTAGTGAAAATTCTTTAGATATAATTTGAAAACTTCTTAAATACAAAAAAATACGCGAGTGTAAAATGCTTCTATTGGAAACAAATTAATCCAAATGGAGACAAGGGAAAGTTTCTAATTGGAGACAAACAGTGTAAGTGAAACCGCGACGAAAGGCTTCCTTCTTCTTCTTCTTCTGTTTTATGTAAGGCTGTCGGACTCACTCGGGTCCATATAGCCACTTTTGTTCACTTAGTTCAAATTTAGGTTTTCCGTTATCCCATGTACTTCACTAATTTCACTATTTTATTTGTATTTTTAATTTATTTGTCTCTTGTTTATTATCACTCTTTTTTTTATATCACTTATTATTATTATATCACTTATTGTTGTTATACGATCACAGTTTTTGAATTATTATATGCTCACTTTTATTTCTTTGATATATTTGTAGATCTCTTTATATGTTTTTTCATTTGCTATTTTAAGAATATTTTTTATGCTCACTTTTTCATTATTAATGCACTTATAGTTTTCTCTTATCTTATTAAATTTTCTGCATTGGATCACTATGTGATTTATATCTTCCACGGTTTCGCACTTATCGCATAATTCTGTGTCCTCTTTTTTTATTAGTTTTAGGAACTTTTTGTCACAGCAATGTCCACTTCTAATCCTTTGGATTATTTTTATTTGATCACTTCTTAAATTAATATTTTTGAACCATAGTTTTTTTTCTAATATTCCCTGTCTGATGTCATGGTTGAATTTTCCTTTAGTTTCACAATTTTTTTTCCACAAATTTGTCCATTTTTTCCACATAAATTCTTTTCTTGTTCTGTCCACCTCTTTTCTACTTAAGCTACATTCGATGCATATCCCATCCTTCGTTGCTTCCTTAGCTGCTTTGTCAGCTCTCTCGTTTCCTTTAATATTTATATGCCCAGGGATCCATTGTATGGTAACTTTTGTATTTTTATTAGCGCTCACTATTTCTTTAATTTTGTTTTCGTATATTTTTTTACTCTCTTTTAAAAGTGATAAACATGCGCTCTTGGAGTCTGTTAATATGACTATCTCTTCCGCCTTTTTTGCAACACTGAGTTTGATTGCAATAAATATTGCGATGAGTTCTGTTTCTTTGATCGATATTTTTTGTTTTATTTTGCACTTTAACACTTCTTCCGTTTTTTCGAAAAATATTCCAATTCCTGTGTCTTCGTCAATGATGGATCCATCCGTGAATATTCGCTCTTGATCCTTATATTGGTTTATAGTTTCATATGCGTAAGCTCTCAATTCTTCTATGCTAGTATCCTTTTTATTGCTCACTTTATTAACTAACTCTTCTTTGATTGTTAGGTTGTCTGGCATTCTTTCACTCTTTCTGTCCCTTGCGATGTCTTGTATGTATTCATGCGATCTCATAATTTCTAATGTTGTTCTTGTCTCGGGGATTCGAAGGTCCATCATTTTCTTTTTAGCTATATATCTAGCTGTAGTATTTTCAAGTTCCATTGCTATAGGTAATTCTGCGCTCTCTGCTAGTATCGTGTTTACTGGCGTCGACTTGACAAAACCAAGGATTGTTCTTAGTGCCTGGTTCGCGATTATCTGCAGTTGGTTGCCTAACTTTTCTTCTGGTACTGCATATTGTATTACTGGTGCTCCATAGATTATTCTCGATTTAACCAGTGCATTGTATACTTCCAACATTCTTTTAGGATGCGCTCCCCCATTCATGTTACTAAATATCTTTAACAGGTTTAGATACGGTTTACATTCTTCCTTAATTTTTCTTATATGAGCCTTGAAATTTAGTCTTTTATCTATAATAACTCCTAATATCTTTTGTACATTAACTTTTTCTATAGCTCTCTCATTGATTTTAATTTCTATGTTATCATTATCTTTAAAGTTCCCAAAAATCATATAATTACATTTTGCTGTGTTTATTTCTAATTTGAGTTTGTCAATTATCTTTGTAAATTCTTCTAAGTAAAATTTCGCATTACTTATTAGTTCTTCATCATTCCTCCCTGCTATTAGTAAGGTGATATCATCTGCGAATTGCATTACTTTACAATGTTCTGAATTTAACTTGTGCACCTTGGTAGTATATAAGTTGAAAAGCAAGGGACTCAATTTACTACCTTGAGGTAATCCAGAATTTGTATTAATAAATTCTGTGTATTCGTTCCCTACTATGTGTACTTTCCTGTTTAATAGGAATTGTTTTATCCAGTTTGTGTATTCTGGCGGAAAATTCATTTTTTTTAATGTTCTTATTAGTATTCTAGTATCTACTCTGTCAAATGCTTTACTTAGATCTGTAGCTATAGAAATTGTCTTCATATTTTTACTTCTATTCTTGTTAACAAATTCCACTAGGTTTAACAAATAGTCATTTACTCCTGTATTAGGTGAGATTCTTAACAATCTCACCTACTATAATCCTAACAAAATTTCATGTCGTCCGATCGACCTCAAACTTGGCCAAAATGTGTTTCGCCACTTCCTGATCACGAATATATATGTGGCTATTTTACGTTCCCGGCCGGCCGGCCGGCTGGCCGGCCGGCCGGCCGGCCGGCCGCTCTTTGGAGCTTAATAGCTCCTAAACTAAAAAAGATATCGACTTGCGGTTTTCGGCAAAGGTTATATATCGGGTGAAAATTGCAACTTTGTGCATTGACCCCCCACCCCCCACCCCTCCTTCCGCCATTTTGAAGACCCCCCTTTTTTTGTTTTCTCAATAGCTCCGCCCCTATGGCATCGAGCGGGCTCAAATTTTAGTATGTTATAGCTGGGCCTTAGAGCTTTCCATCAATACCAAACTTAAGGTCCCCCGACCCCCCTGACCCGAGCTATAAGGGTCCAAAAAAAATTTCTTAAAATGGCCATAACTCCGGTTCTAATCGTCAGAATTTAAAAAGTGAGGGCTTTTTGGAAAGCTCTCGTGAAATACCACTTCCCCTTCTAACATCGCAAGTTCATAAAACCACCGCTAGGGGCGCTATTATTAAAAAGAAAATTTTTAAATCTTATAAGTTAAATAACTCAAAAATTTCATTGTGCATCGGGCTGAAATTTTAGTATGTTGTAGCCGTTGATTATACCTATCAAACAAAAAAAACCTTAAGTCGATCTAAAACCCCTGACCCGAGCTATAAGGGGTCAAAGTTCGAACATTGACCGGCCTCTATCTCCGGTTCTAACTAACATAGCGACCTAAATTTTACCTTTTTGGTTTCGTCTCAATGAGCACTTTCAGATGGAAGTTCAAAAAGTCACCACAGGTGGCGCTGTGATAGCGTCAAAATTCATCGAAATTCAAAGTCACTTTTCTCAAAAACGGCATTGTGCAAGTTAATGAAATTTTAGTATGTTGTAGTCCAGTCTAGGACGTTTCCAAAATGGTGCGTATGCGCGCTGTGGTTTCAATAGAACCGGAGATATGAGGGGTCAAAGTTCACGAAATTCAAAAAATCATATCTCCGGTTCTATGTGACCGATTTTGATGAATGAGGGCTTAAACGAAAGATCTCACTAAATGCTACAACTTTCTAGAACATTTGAACTTCGTGGGACCAACACCAGGGGCGCCACAGTCAAAAAACGAATTTCAATATCACATAACCTCAATTATCTCGACTGTCGCTGAACCGATTTTGATGATTACTTCGACATAATTGTAGAGGACATTTGTCTCTACATTTCGTCCATACATCATTTTCCGGTCATACTACGCTATCACTCCGATTTTGCCGTTTAAGTGTGAAAAAATTGATTTTTCCAATAATAACGCTTTGAAATCACTCAGATGCCAATTTGACTGCCTCTACTCCACCGAGACACTTAAAATAGGGGTTTAAATGGAAAGTCCCGCAAAATACAACAATTCTTTGATATAGTTGAAGTTCAACAAATGACTACTTGGGGAACTCTGGATGAAAAAACGAGTTAAGAAACAAAAAACCTCGCGTATCTTGGCTTCTGAGTAATCGATGAGTTCAAGTTCTACGGCAAAATTATAGAGAACATTCTGGTCCACATTTCACTCATATAACACTTTTGTGCCAGTTCATCCAAATCCTTGATATTTTGGTTTAAATACAAAATTTGTATAATTTCACGAATTTGATTCAAGATAACTGAATGGCGTCTCCCAACTTCAGCTCCAAATCGAATTTGCATGCACTCCGAGTTAGCTCACGTTAAGAATCTCACCTACATAAGCCGGTTAGGATTATCTGTCCCTTTTTCCTAAATCCATACACATTATCATGTAGCAGTTTCTTATCGTTCACAAATTTTTCAATTTTCTTTTTTAGTATCGCATGGAATAGTTTTGCTATATTGTTGATTAAAGATATAGGTCTAAAGTTCTCAATACAAGTATGGTCTTTAAAAGGCTTTGGTATAGGTACTACTTTAATTTTTTTCCAATTTTCAGGTAGCTTTTGACTTCTCCATAGATCATTGAAACTTTTAACTATACTCTCTAGAATTTCTTTGGGCATTAGCTTTAGAATCTTGTTAGATATTTTGTTAATTCCCGGTGCGTTATCTTTACTACTTTTGATTGTATCTATTATTTCATTTAGATCACAGAATTCTTCAGTAACAATAATTTCATTGTGTACGTTATAATCCACTTCATTTTCTGCTTTAAAATTCTTTTCCAAAAATTCTTTTCCTTTTTCTCTTACTTCAAATAGGTTATTTCTTTTCTTGGATCTTTTTTTGTTGAATTTATTAATATTTTCCCATAACTGTCTGGCGGGCATGGACAGATCTAAATTTTGTACAAACTTATCCCATGCCTGTCTTTTCGCTTTTCTTATTTCGATTTTGAGTTTACAAGATACTTTTTTGAGTTCATTTCGTGTGAAAGTGTTCTTAGTTTTATTATAAATTTTCTTTTTTCCTTTTTTTATTTTCCAAAGTTTTTCAATAGTTTCATTCCACCATGCTTTCGGTTTGTACTTGTTATTACTTTCATCTATTACTATAGTGCTCTCTTCTATTATATTCTCTAGGATTTTCTCAACGGTTGCTATATCATGAATTTCTTCTGAATTTATTTTTTTGATTTTTTCTTCTATTTTTTTATAATTAATTTTGTTCCTTACTTTTTTATATCCTACAAATTCATTTGATATTATTTCTATTTTTATTGGGTAGTGATCGGTAATTAAATTCTCTTTATCTACGCTCCAAAATGTATTAGTTAAAAGGTCTTGAGATACAAAAGTTAAATCTATGGCTGAATTTATATCTCTTTGTAAATTTAGGTATGTGCTTTCTCCGTTATTTAGACAAGTAAAATTCGAGTCTAATATTAAATCTGATACTATTTTTCCTCTTCTATCGTTTTTTGATTTGTTCTCCCATAATTCATTATGTGCATTGAAATCTCCCCCTATAATCACATTACATTTCCTATCATACTTAATTATTAGTTTCACTAGATTTTCTTCTACTGTTTTTGGGGTTCTCTCAGGACTTATATAGCAAGATATTATGTTTAAAGTCTTGTTCTCAAAATTCACACTCACCTCACATGTCTCTATGGGAAAACAGTCCGTGTTGTCTAATCTCTTAACATTGTAGTTGTCTCTAACTAAAATTCCAGTTCCTCCATGTCCTTCATCCCTTGGATTTAAAAATACTGAGTAGCCTGAGATCTTAATTTTTTCATCACTTTTAGTCCATATTTCACTTAAAATCGCTATATCTGCTTTAATTTCATTTAGGTAGTGTTCTAAAATGTCCTTATTATGACGCAAACTTCTTATATTTATTTGCACTAAAATCATCATTACTTCTTCTTTGTTATTTTTTTCACGCGATTTCCACTGGTTTTTTTGACTTCCTTCTTTGCCTTGGCAGCATTTCTTGTTGTAACTCCGTACTGTTCAGCAGACCGTGGCTGTTCTTCTGTTTCCTTCTCCAGAGTGTTGTCAAGAAATTCTTCGGATGTTGCAAAACCTTCGAACTCAGAGGAGTTTGATATATTTGCATCAGTATTGTCTGCCTTGTCCTCCCTTTCAGTTTCCTGCTCTTCTGTATCAGTTCTTGCATCTTCCGGATTTAGAGATTGCATGCTCTCAATTTGTTGCTCCTCGCCTTCTTCCCTCACTATATCTATGCGCTCAGAAGTTTGCATTGCACCTTGATTGTCGTTGTGGTCAGTCTTTTCATTTTGTTCTCTGTTGATGCTATTTGGGTTGTGCTCTGGTTCTTGTCCCTGGCTTGTCGTGTCGTTTGCTGTTGTATTTGAATAACTTTTCTCATTTTTCTGTTCCATGTACATGTATTTTGCCATTCTGTGGGTGATTCTCTCCCTCACACTGATTCTCTGGATTATCATCTCCTCCTGGTAAATCGGGCATTGTGTGGATGACGCGAAGTGCCCGTTTCCGCAGTTTGCACACTTGATTGGACCGATGCATCTCTCACTATGTCCGGGTTCCCCACATCGAAAGCACCTTGCGATCCCTCTGCATCCCGAGCCTTTGTGCCCAAATTTCTGACATTTAAAGCATCGGAGAGGGTTCGGGATGAATTCTCGGGTTGGTAGGTTAAGATATCCTACTTTTATATGAGATGGTCTCTCCGGTGTGTTGAAGGTTAACAGGAAGAGTGGGGTTGCCTCCATTTCTTCCTGGTTCTCCGACCCTTGCACATTATCTGTTCTATTTTGTATTGGCGCTCTCTTTTTCTTGATGTTCTCAATTTCCACTACTCCCTGGCTCGCAAGTTTTTCAAGCAGCTCTTTTTTGTCCCAATATATCATGTACTCATCTCTAACCAGAGCCTTACATTGATTCCATGCTCCATATTCTTCTATTTTCACTGTCATGTTCCCAATTTTTGTAATTTTTTTAAGTTCCTCAGCTTGCTGAGCTGTTTTGGCAGTGATCAAGATGCTCCCGTTTTCTCTACGAACGATTTTTTCCACCTCTCCTACATGATTAAATGCTTCCTCTACCAGATATGGAGGCGCTCGTGCCAACGACTCTCCTTCTACGGACTTTGCCATCAAATATTTCCTTCCTCTTTTGATTACTTCATGCTCCCAGTTCGCTGCTCCTTCTAATTCTCTTCCGATATCCTCTGGCTGGCCCCACATCGGAAAGTTTGCAACATTTCTCGCCGGTGGGGGCTTTTGCTGCCTGCTCTTGAATGGATTCATAGGGACGCCGTCGTTTTTAACCTCAATTTCACTTCTTCTGATTGCTTTTTCCCTCTGAATCAAATTTCTTTGCGTAGTTTCTATTAT
This sequence comes from Phlebotomus papatasi, assembly GCF_024763615.1. Taxonomy (NCBI): domain Eukaryota; kingdom Metazoa; phylum Arthropoda; class Insecta; order Diptera; family Psychodidae; genus Phlebotomus; species Phlebotomus papatasi. Next base: position 41,574,882 of record NC_077224.1, read on the forward strand.
AATTTAATCCTTCTATTTCAAAATGCGATTTGGACGTTCAATTTGAATTTTACAGCTCTAATTTTTATCCGTATATCAATTTTCCTTACGCTCTGAATTTCATAAGCACTCACCGTATCCCACGTGTTTTTGTTATTGGAAAGGCTTCCAAAACCTTGTTGAATTGAGCTTGATGGATGGGGTGGAGTTTCAATCTAAATAGAGCTCCATCCGTCTTTATTAGAAAGGTCCGACCTCAGCTACAATATACTAAAATTTATAGTACACGCATCGCATAATATTTTAAATATTCGACATCAAATTTTCGAAAATCGGACCTTCGATTAATTCGGATGAATTTGGGGTGTCATAAAAGGGTTGTAGTACTCTACGAGAGCTTTCCAAAACACCAATTTTTTTTCTAATTCTGACAAATACAACCGGATATGGCCATTTGAAAATTAATTTTTGTTACCTTCCATAACTTTTATAGCTTTTGGGTCAGGGGGAGACTTAACTTTCTCTTTAAACGAAAGTTCTTAGACCCAGCTACTAAAATTTGAGATTGATTTTGTAAGGGGCTGAGTGGGCTGATTTATTGAGATAACGGAGGTAACAAAATATCATTTAAAATTTTCTTTATAGAAAATAATCATAGTTTAATGTAGGGAAAATCTTTCAGTCTTCGTACACAATTTTGCTTTGAACACGTATTCCAATGAATCTGATACAAATTTCATATTAATTAAATCATGGAAAAAATATTCAATTCAATATATTTCTCCTCAATTAGTGCTTGGTTGCGGCTGCCGCCGACTTATCACGTCGAAGTCAGAGTATGTGCGAAGCTTAAAGACTTCCCCTAAAAAGAACACGCGATCGCCTGGCATTCCTAATAGAAATTGCGTTTCTTTTTTGTGATCAAGAGCACCAGAATAGATGTTAAAGAAATTAATAAAGTGAGGCAATTGTCTTGAGACAAGCAGAAATTGATAGTTCCTGCACAAACTGATCTTCTGTCAGGAGGGTCAGGAGCATCAGCATTTCACTGACCGAAACTCAGAAATAAAGACGTCATTCTATTTAACTCACGAGAATAATTGTATAAAACTCACCAATTCCATAATATATGTCCAATTGCTTCACTGTATCTTCGTAATTGGTGATCTTGAGGAACTGATCCAAGTTTATGTCGTCAATACTTCCCATCCGAACTGGATTTGGTTTGCTGTGAAGAAAACTCAATTTTCAATCGCCATATCGCAAAAATAGTAGTACAACTTACTCCGGGATATTTTGTTTCTGCATCTCTCGCATTCCTCTGGCCAGAAAGACTCTACGAAGGTGAGAAAAACAGGAAATTTTGCCACTTTCCACTTGTTTTCTTTTTACCTTTTTGACCTCTGCTGCTGGCGAATTGCGGCGAATCACCCTGTAAGTATCTCGAGAGCATGAGGAGTATTCCATAGATATTTCTACTGTCGGGTAGGGAGAAGTCCAAAAATTCTCCACTTGAGGAAAAACGATGGGATGATTCTTGTCATGCCTGTCATATACACAATGGTGTCTCTCTAAAAAAAAAACTCTCCGCGAAAAAGTTAATTTGAGGAAAAGCTGTGTGGAAATTTGTAATTCAAGTTGAGCTCGAGATGGCTGCTGTGAATGATTGTTTTTCCATTGGCAGTACAGTTGTGTGCACGACGTGTTTTAATCAAAATATTGAGGGTGAAGTCTTGGCGTTCGACCAGAGTACCAAGATCTTGATTTTGAGTATCCTTTTACACTGAACTTCTCCCCAAAAGGGGCCTTGGAGGGCTAGTGCCTTCGAGATTGTGCTAATTTGACCTCTTTTCAGCCAAACTTAGTCGTTAGAGAAGCCCCAGGAGGGCACAAAAAAGTTCTGAAGACGTTTTCAAAGCATCGAAGATGTCGTGGGGAGCTCAAACTTGTGATGAGCCCTTAAGAACTTACAACACGTGTGATTCATTCTGTAATTTATCGGTGTTTTAGATGTATTTTAATTTCTCTATTTGATTAGAGTTAGGAGAGAAGATTGATTATGTCCATCATGTTTATAATTGTTGCAATCCTCAATCCTTGAAGATCAAATCACTAGATCACTTCCAGGAAATAATGAAAAATTCCATTTGTGTGCATAATTTTATAAATTCCACCTATTCCTGGATTTTGATATTAACAATATCTCAAAACTTAGTTCAATGCTTAAAATTTTAACAAAAAAAAATTTATTAAGTAGATTGCAATATCAGTGAATTTCCAAGGAGAATCACAATCGTGGAGAGAGTGTAGATGGCTGTGGCAGAGAATTTTCTTAATTGTTTTTTAGGTTATGCATTTTTCCATTTTGCAAAAAGAAATACGGTGAATTTTCCTTAATTGCAAACATAATCAGAATGTCCAGCAGCGAGTGGTACTGTGAAGCAGCACGATGTCTTTATGGTGAATCTGAACTTGTGCGGAGATGTGCAAGTGAAGAAGGAAGTTAGTACAAAACCTGATCCTCCACAGTCACTTAATCTTCAACGAGTAAGTTTACAATCCCCCTAAAGATTGTATATTTGCAAATATTTCCTGATCAATTTGATATTTTCTGCAGTTGACCACTCGATTGAGGAATACTCTGGAGCAGAAGAAGCGACTGGTGACAGCTCTGGCAGCTGGTGTGAGTCCCGATGGTCAGAAACTCTTCATAGCGATTTCAAAGACAATTGATCAGGTTACGTGGTCCGGTCCCAATATAATTGTCTTCAATGATGTTACTATATCACCTCCATACAAAGTAGACAATGTCGCCGGGAATCCAGACTCCAAGCAACTGACTTATGTGAAGAAAATCGTGAGTATCCCGCTTTCACTCTCACCTTCCCTTACAGTCACTGGTCAAAAAGTTATACGCAGTAGTCCTGTTTCTTCAATGGATCAGGATATCACTTAAGTCACTGAACTGAAATATCTCGAGGAATCTTTAATTTTTAGAGTATTTGAGATTAATCCAGGCAAAAATTAACGTCGTTGAACCTTCCTGTTAATGTGTGAATTAGTAAGAGTAGAACAAGCTTTCTGTTTACACGATTTTTTTTCAAGAATTCCTTTATGTTTTCTTTGTCAAATTTCTAATCTAAACAAAAAGCAACTGTGGGGGTTAGGTTGGTTCGTAGGCATGGTTCGCACAGAGTAAACCTTCAAACAACGTAAATTTTCTCCTTGTTTGCAAAGAGCTAGTTCGTCATTTCTTAGCCATAAGATAGATAATTATTAACCTCATGAGACGAGATGAGAAATGCTGAGTCAGCTCTTTGCAAACAAATAGAAAATTCACATCGTTTGAAGGTTCACTCTGTGCGAACCATGCCTACATTCCTCTATTCCTAATTAATATTAACAGTGAATAGTCTCCTAAAAGGGGTGGCCTTCATTTAAGAAATGCTCAAACTTGCAACTTTGATGCTATATCTCAAAAATACTTCCACATTATTTACCCTTTACCAAATATCTTAAGACTAACAGAATTGATTTTTTAGGAGAAAAATATCGTTTATGAATCGCTTCAATACCGCTTCATAACCGATTGGAATCGGTTCAGACTTCTTATAAATTCCAAGACCTTTCCAAAGAGCCCAAAAATGATACCATTGGGTTAAAAATACGCTCTCTAGGGCCTTTAAAACCTTCAACCTTGAAAAATCGTTATTAGGAATAATTCAACGGTATCTTGTCTGTTTGGTATTTTGTAGCGCACTCAAAAGATCACCCAAAATATATATTAGGAGTATAATGCAATTTTTTCGAACAAAAATTATTTATCGCGGTTTAAATTGATTTATAATTAATTGGAATTGTTTCAGACCAATTAGGGATTTCAAAACCGTTCCAATGATCCCAAACTTACCCTAATCAGATAAGAAATGGGCTCTCTTTGGCCTCTATAACCTCAGACTTTAAATGAAATCGTCTCTATAAAAAAAATCTCGAAAGAAATTTAACTCTTTATGGGGGATTGGAACACAGGTGTCCCATAAAGAAAATATTTTTTTCTGACTACCTAAAATTATTTTTTTCTGTATGTTTGTACGTTTTTGCAAAATAGGAGGTTGAAGGAATGTAGGATATTTTTTGCAAGTCTCCATCTATGATGAAGATTAATTTTAATTATTTTTTATACTTCCAATTTTTTTTTAAGCAAAACCGTTTTGGAAAAAAGAAACCAAAATACTCAAACATCATATTTGTCATTAGGGTGAAAATTATCATTCATTGGTATTGTCAGAAAAATTACTTAATTTTTTAGGCTATTTTTGTCCCTATCGCTCATAGAGGAAAAAAATACACAGAATCAGACTCTATTGGACTTTCCAAGGTTAGATGTAAGACCTTTTACTGATTTTGTTTATTGGTTTAATTTTTATTGCTGATTTTCGGTCCGCGAAAACTGTCTCGTCGTTAAAGGGTTAAATATTGTTGTATGAGAAAATTTCACCATACCCAGTGGATTTTCCCATAACAATCTCAAAGACTTTCCAACTTGGGAATTTGAGTGGATGATGATGAATAATTTTTATTTTTTCCTCTGCAAACTAGTGCTTAGAGAAAATGTGAGTGGAATATCTTATGAAATTACCTTACAGGGCAATGCATATTTTCCATAAAGATCGCGAAAGATTCTTTGGGAATTTTCAATCTTGGAAAATTCTGTGTAAGAACGAAGGAATACCATTACGACAGGGGTCTCCTATTGACACTTTTGTCAAAATGTTGAAATTTATTTAATGTATCTAAGAAAATGAAAGAAGTACAATGTTTTTTTCGTAATCTACCTCTTTTTTTTATAAAGAGAGAGGTTCAAATTTCACTTATCCAAATGGTACTTATTAATGGGTATATCATGACAAGTTCTTAAGTGAAAATAGGTGATCATTTTAATCCTTTATTGTGAATTGTGAGTGTTTTTGAACAGACTACTGCTCGCTGTAAGAGTTTTGTGATCTTGTACAGAGAGGTAACTATCAGAAAGAGTGATACCCAACAGAAAAGGAACAGATAATCCTAACCGGCTTATGTAGGTGAGATTCTTAACGTGAGCTAACTCGGAGTGCATGCAAATTCGATTTAGAGCTGAAGTTGGGAGACGCCATTCAGTTATCTTGAATCAAATTCGTGAAATTATGCAAATTTTGTATTTAAACCAAAATATCAAGGATTTGGATGAACTGACAGAAAAGTGATATATGGGTGAAATGCAGACCAGAATGTTCTCTATAATTTTGCCGTAGAACTTGACCTCATCGATTACTCAGAAGCCAAGATAAGCGAGGTTTTTTGTTTCTTAACTCGTTTTTTCATCCAGAGTTCCCCAGGTAGTCATTTGTTGAACTTCAACTATATTAAAGAATTGTTGTCTTTTGTGGGACTTTCCATTTAAAACCCTATTTTAAGTGTCTCGGTGGAGTAGAGGCAGTCAAATTGGCATCTGAGTGATTTCAAAGCGTTATTATGGGAAAAATCAATTTTTTCACACTTAAACGGAAAAATCGGAGTGATAGCGTAGTCTGAGCGGAAAATGATGTATGGACGAAATGTAGAGACAAATGTGTTCTACAATTGTGTCGAAGTAATCATCAAAATCGGTTCAGCGACAGTCGAGATAATTGAGGTTATGTGATATTGAAATTGGTTTTTCGACTGTGGCGCCCCTGGTGTTGGTCCCACGAAGTTCAAATATTTTAGAAAGTTGTAGTATTTGGTGAGATCTTTCGTTTAAGCCCTCATTCATCAAAATCGGTCACATAGAACCGGAGATATGATTTTTTGAATTTCGTGAACTTTGACCCCTCATATCTCCGGTTCTGTTTTAACCACAGCGCACTTACGCACCATTTTGGAAACGTCCTAGACTGGACTACAACATACTAAAATTTCATTAACTTGCACAATGCCGTTTTTGAGAAAAGTGACTTTGAATTTCGATGAATTTTGACGTTATCACAGCGCCACCTGTGGTGACTTTTTGAACTTCCATCTGAAAGTGCTCATCGAGACGAAACCAAAAAGGTAAAATTTAGGTCGCTATGTTAGTTAGAACCGGAGATAGAGGCCGGTCAATGTTCGAACTTTGACCCCTTATAGCTCGGGTCAGGGGTTTTAGATCGACTTAAGGTTTTTTTTGTTTGATAGGTATAATCAACGGCTACAACATACTAAAATTTCAGCCCGATGCACAATGAAATTTTTGAGTTATTTAACTTATAAGATTTAAAAATTTTCTTTTTAATAATAGCGCCCCTAGCGGTGGTTTTATGGACTTGCGATGTTAGAAGGGGAGGTGGCATTTCACGAGAGCTTTCCAAAAAGCCCTCATTTTTTAAATTCTGATAATTAGTACCGGAGTTATGGCCATTTTAAGAAATTTTTTTTGGACCCTTATAGTTAGGGTCAGGGGGGTCGGGGGACCTTAAGTTTGGTATTGATGGAAAGCCCTAAGGCCCAGCTATAAAATACTAAAATTTGAGTCCGCTGAATGCCATAGGGGCGGAGCTATTGAGAAAACAAAAAAAGGGGGGTCTTCAAAATGGCGGAAGGAGGGGTGGGGGGTGGGGAGTCAATGCACCAAGTTGCAATTTTCACCCGATATATAACCTTTGCCGAAAACCGCAAGTCGATATCTTTTTTAGTTTAGGAGCTATTAAGCTCCAAAGAGCGGCCGGCCGGCCGGCCGGCCGGGAACGTAAAATAGCCACATATATATTCGTGATCAGGAAGTGCTGAAACACATTTTGGCCAAGTTTGAGGTCGATCGGACGACATGAAATTTTGTTAGGATTATAGTAGGCGAGATTGTTAAGAATCTCACCTAATAAATCCTGCTTCCACCTAGGTTTAAGGGGGTAAGCGGGTTTGAAGGCTTCAAAAAATCGATTTTTTTATTTGCTTATTAAAATAATAGGGTAAGTAAAGAACATTTTCTGAAAATCTCAAGTCAATCGGAGTAAAACTTTCGGATGTAGAGCATTTTTAGATATGCATTCCGTCCGCGCGCGTAAATGGTTGTAAAACTTTGTTTTTCTCAAAACATCATTTTCAAAATCGGTTGTCAAAATATCTAAAACCAAAACCCCTGAATCGATTTTTTTGAAACTTTGCACACTTCTAGATATAGTTGGCTCGTGCTTAACATTAGGGTTTTTAGAAATATTGATTTTGACGGATTTTATAGTATAAACATGTTAAAAAGTGACTAAAAATGATCATTTTTTCAAAAAAAGTTGTGCCAAAAATCGAAAAAAATTAAAAATGCCTTCTGTTAAGCGAGCCACTTTCATATCCTAAAAGAAAATACTAGTTTTATGGATTTAACCCTCTATCGTCTTATTCTTTAATATGCAAGAAAAGTAGTGAGATATGTTTTTCTAGGCTGTGGTCCAACAAACTCAAAAATACCATTTGTTCGTCATTATCTTTTTTAGTTGAGAAAAGGTGAAGATACCCTGAGGAGTATGATAAGCGTTTAGGTATCAAATTACTAAAATATTTTTAAATAAAAAATAAAAGTAAAATTAATTAATTCTAAATGTTTTTATGGATGAATCTGTCCTATGATTACTATAAAAAATATATATTTGTAGAAAAACTTTAGAATTCTTAATATTTATATTTAGCATTGACAAAACTGAAGTTGCGTCAATCGCTCTAATTTTTAACAAATAATTCACAGATCAGCTAGGAAAGTGTCACTTTCTTGTATATCTTGAAAGCACTATGAAATACATTGTTTATCTTCTGGCATTTTTCATGATCTTGGACATTTAAAGTCGGATTAGTGATCTCATCATCACAGCCAAAATCTGCTTCTTCGTATATTACGACCATATCCACGAATTCCAGCCATTTATCATTGGTCAATTCCAAGAATTTGACCTGACTACTCGCTGTGAGCTGTCTTTATGCCATTTTAATTGTTTTCTGAGAGAGAAATTATACAAAACAGCTATTTACTTTAACAGAACAATTAAATGAAAAAGCCAGTTATATTGAAATTTTTACATCTAACCACCCAAGAGGCTCCAGAGAGTATCTTCATTTTTTTCTCTTAAAACTCACAATTTCACTTCTTTATGGTTATCAAACTAAATATATGAAGCAGAATAACACAGCGTTTAGGAAATATAATATTTACTACACTCGGAGTACCTAAAGATGGTTTTTTGCACTTTGAAAACGAGAAATGTTGCACAAGGAATTTTGCTATTTTTTCCCTGACCTGTCACACTAAACTGGCCGTGGTGTCACATATAAGATTAATATTAATATTAAGAAAAGCCGAAAAGAGAGGTATATAGTATGCAAAATTTCAAATGGAAAATTACGTTTGTTAGAAAGAGTACACTCTAGTGGAGTAATACGATGAGTAACATATTACTGTTCGTATTAATTGTTTTCTAAATCGTATTACAAGCAATTCGAGAAATTTTCCATGCGTGCCAACTGTGATTCGGTCAGTTTTCGAGCGAAACACAAGAGAGAGGCAAGATAAAACAATTGCTATCATTTGTTGGCATTCTCGCAGTTCAAAAAGTATTAATATTAATATTAATTTTATATGTGACATGGTCATGAAGACGGCAACCAAACGAAAGATCAAAATGAATTCAAACCTTCAAAATAATGTTAGTAAGACTATGACTTAAGGTACTAAAGCCATTTTAAATAAATAAAACCTTTATTGCCTCAGTAAATGCGATTTTCGTAATGCTACTCTGGAGTGATTCAAAAGCAATAGAGGGTTAAGGACTAGGAGGTCCGAAAAATATTAATTTCGGATTATTTATCAAAGAAAATATAACTTTAGATTAGATGGATTATATGGGCTTCAGACCTAAGGCTCAGCCATATGACTTAACTGTTCTAATTTCTTATCAGTCACGATTTTTTTTGGAAAAATTTAATTTTGGATTGGATTATTAAAGACAAATGACCTATTAGGTTATCAAAAAGCAATAAAATTGCTTGTTATTTAGGATTTTGAGACCTTCGGGAACTGGGCTAAACCTCTAGTCTGAAGACAGTTTTATACCGGTGACCCAGTCTCAACAGCTTTCTTAAAATATCAATATATAGTAAGGTGGGATAACTGGATCGTTTTCCGAAGAGTGCTACTTAAACGCTTGTTTTTGGATTGATGAAATTCTTTTTTACTTCTTCTAAATCCATAGAATTATTCTCTGTTTCATTCAGAAACATAATATAAAAAAAATATCAAAAATATTAGAGAAAATTTACAAAATAATGATAATACTTAAATAAGTCAGCATGCACTAACTGGGTCGCCTTTTCACTAATTCACTTTTAATTAAACCTTTGGATTTAATATACTTTTTTCACAGGGAGAAAAACACAATAAATGTTTTCAATCAACTAGCTGTCATTAGCGAAAATATAACTGCTATAAAACTTTTAGTGAAGAAACCAGCTAGCACAAGATTGAAATGAGTCGATTGAACTCACTTATTTAATGGATAAAAATATTATCTTTGCTTTTTCTCAAACTTGAATAGTTATATTATGTTACTGTAGAGTGAGTATATTACGGAAATAAAAATAAAAATATTATTTTAAGTGGATTAGTCATAAACGATCCAGATAGCGAAGCGCCCGGATTAGCACACTTTACTGTAGTTGATTTCTGAATTTTATTGTTTATTATTAAATCTTCTAATTAGGTTAGGAAGGTCTATTCTCCATATTGGTAAGTTGTGATTTTGTCATAAATATTTATTACTTAAAAAAAAAAATAAATTCAAAAAGTGCGTCTAATTTTTGAACCAGTGACTGTCTTTTCTTGACCGCAAGTTTAATTTTTGTTTTGAAAAATAACTGAATGGATATCGTGTGTTGAAAGGTGGAAAAATACCTAACGGATTCAGCAGCCACATCATCAGCTACCAATAATCAAGGAATACCCGCAGTATCAGCAAATTAATTTAAATTATGATTTAAAGAATGAAAGAAGGAAGAAATTGAGAAGGAAAGAGGATAAGAGAATATATTTATATTGGAGCCACTGACAACAGATAAAAAAAAAACTAAATGATGAATTGGTCAAAAATTGTAAAAAAAAACTATTTGATTGCGTCAGTATCAATATCCTAAAATTTACCATTTTCACCCCTTTTTCATTTTCCCTAGAACAATCATTTTTATCCAATTTTCTTTGAAAGAATAAAGTATAAAAAAAAGAATCAAATTGTAGAAAGGAAAACAAAAAACCTTACCTATTTTCTTTGTCCTCTCCCAAAGTTTTTGGTAATACACAAATCCTCTTTGAAAATTTCTTTTAAATCGAAATTTCAACAAGCAAAAAATCGCGTTGATTCCTTGTGATTTTTTTTCTCAAACCTTTTTTTTCGTAAAGAAATTTCCATCAATAAATAATTTACCTTAAAAAAAAAGAAACATAAATCATGTCTTTTTTTGGGGCATTTTTTTCTGGGTAGTAAAAATGTATTTAAAATGGTGACTATTTATTGCCATACAAAAAAAAGAAACACTTCCTCCTCATTTAAAATAGCAACAGAAATAATACATTTTACATCGAAAGAAATAAACAAAAAAAAACATGGGAAGGATTTTCAGCTAGCTAGCAGAAGACTCGCGCAGGAGTTGATCACGGTGTAGAAAAAAATGGCATTATTTCTTTGATGATTTGCAAACTGTGCAAAATTCCACGTACTTGTCCGGCAGGCAATTCTCGTGGAATACATGCCGACAGTTGAATGCTACAATATCGTGTTTCCCATTGGACTGTGAACTATTGTAGAGGGATGACTCTTTGGCCAGGATACTCCGTCGACACATTCCACATTGGAAATCATTGGAAATATGAATGGCTTTCTGCTGGGTCCTGTACAGCTTCTCATGCAGATTGAAATAGTCCGTCACGAGGATTTGATTGCAACCATCCTGAATTGTTACCTGGAATTTTCTTAATTAGTTTTTTTTTCATTCTGAAATTTACGACATCAGCAAACAGTAGCGAACCTAGGTTGTATGGCACCCGAGGTCAGAGATTTGTTTGACTCTGTTTAATTTAGGTTTTAGAAAAATGTTGCCAAAAAAAAGCTACAGATAAAGGCTTATGGTAGCCGAGATTTTTTACAGACAACCTCGGAATTCGGAACACTTGATAATTCCATTGTGAGGTTAATTTTCGGAGTAAATACACTCAATCCCGGCATTATGCACCTGACAGAATTATGCACTACAATTATGAAAGTTTGCCTACCATTGGGAGACCCTTTATGAAATCATTTTTGAAATACGCCGGAATGTATACTATTTTGTGACGCGGGAAATTTGAAAACATTTTGCTATTTTTTCAGAATAAAATTTTAATTTCTTTTATTAATGTAAAATTTTTAAATATTCTAATCATTTATTGAAGAACTCTGGCCAAAAAGTACCTACTCTTTGTTAATGCATTTCTATTAATCCGTTGAATTTTTTGTTTTACTTCTTTTACTCCGCGCAAAATTTGTTCTACGTCGATTTATTCAAAAGAAAGCTCCTGCGTGTGTGCAAATTTTCTCAATGCATAATGCCATTTCGCGCGTTTTTTCGGTCACAAAAATGTGCATAATCCCGGGATTGAGTGTAATCGCGTCGAGCGAATTTTATTCATTTCGTCCACCGAGTAAATTTTCTCGAAGCGAAGTCAAAAGGAGTGACAAAGCGTCCCAGGCTTTGCAAAATATTCGAACTCGTGACTTAGATGCTATACCGCAAAAGCACTTTCGCATCATTTACTGTTTACCGGTTCTCAACCGATTTGAACCGATTCATAAATCTCACAAAAGGTTCCCCAAAATAGTTTTAAAAGTAAATAGAATTGATTTTCAGATAAAAATTAGTTATCGGATATGAGCCAGTTCATTATCGGTTCAGAACCTATTGAAACTGGTTCAGTTTTATAGGAAATTCCAAGACCTTTCCAACGAGCCCAGTCACACAATTGTGCGCTTTTTGTTGAATTTACAATGATTTTGATGCCCAAATCTCTCGATAATTTGGATGACATTTTGCCCCATATGCCCTAGGGTGGAATCACCACTTCTCGCCAGTGCCCCACTTCTCGCCACTTTATATTGAAATCGCTATTTCTCACGATTTATGAAATAAATTAGCCACAAAGTTACTTGTATTTTTATTGCTGCTACGTATAGAGTCGAAAAACACTAATTTTTTGTTTTGTATTTAAATGTTTGAGCATTTTTTAGAGGAATATTTTAAACAAGTGCATCGAATCCAATATTTCTTACCAAATATAGTAAGTGTCATGAAACTTTTATCGAACAAAATTTCCGATTTTGAATCAATAATTTGTCTATTGAACATTTAATTACATTTGACGAATACATAAAATTTGTATTTAGTTAGTTAATATTTCATTTTGTATTATTTTTATGTAAAAATGAGTCATGGCGGAAAGTGGTAATATTCTAAAATTGATTCACCACCTCTGTCGCCATAGCTTTTCAATAGGCGACGCTAACTTCACTTCATAGATTCTCAGTTGTCAAATCTACTTTGTTTACTTTCTGCAACAGTCTAATAATTTGATTTCCCAAATATAAGTGAAGAAAATTCATTTAAAGTGAGTAATAATAAGGTGATCTTGAGAAAAAAGAAATGCTGAATGAATTCTTTGCATAATATTGCTCAAAATAATCGAAGTTGAACTTTTCCAAGTGGGTGGCGAGAAGTGGTTACAGAACTGGCGAAAAGTGGTTATTTTTGAATTGTTAATAAAAATCAGTTTTTTAAGTAGTCCAGCGTTAAATTCAAGAACTATTGTTTTTACGAATCTAGAGCCAATACGTCTAAGTAGCTTTGTGTAAAATTTGAGTTATCTGATAATAAGGGGTCAAAAGTTATAATACAATTAATTTCACTTTATCCTAAAAGTGGCGATAAGTGGTTACTCCACCCTACTGAGAGAGAGTCTACTGTATCTAGATCTAGAAAAGGACATTTTCACTGTGATATAACGTTATAAAAATGCACCGCCTCTACCCAAAAACTCCGGGAGCATGGAAGAAGCATCCACACGGCGAGGAAGGCATTCCTGGGCGATCTGCGATCAAAAGATTCTTCCAAACTGAGCATGTTGTTAAGATTACATTGTATTAGAAATAAAGTGTCTCGATACGAATAATAATAATAATAATAACTAACTAGTCAAGACGTTACAAAGGCTTGGATCAATTGCCGTTTTCTCTGTCTAGGTAATTCATTCCAGATAGATACATCTAATACAAAAAGTGAATTGTGGTAAGTGCGGTTCGACGATCTGAGCACAACGAGACAGGAAGGCCTGGTGGATGAGCCAGGCACGAGTAACTCGTCTAAATACAGTAGACTCTCGCTAATTCGGCTCCTTTAACACCAAGCTACTTTTTAATTCGGGCAGCAGTTAAATTTGGAAAGAGTTTGTTGACATTTTTCAAGTTCGATTGTGATTATCGAATGAAGCAAATATGCTCAAATTTGCCATGATTTTTCTCAGTTGTGATGTGATTTTGCATTATTAAGGGGCTTTCATAAAATTAACAATTAATACACTGAAAGAAATCCGAAAAAGTTAAAATAACATTCCGGAAATGTTAATTTTACCCTGCAGTATTGATCCGAAATCTGTGTAAATATTACTCTTTTTAGGTGTATTTGGGGTTAAAGTTACCCTTTTCTATGTTAATTTTACCCTTAAAAAGGTGTAAAATTAACATTAAAAACTGTTGATATATTTTTACACCTAAAAAGTGTTAAAGTTATGAGGAAAAAAAGTTAATTGCACCCTCTTTTTTTCTCAGTGTATGGACATGTAAATTTAATGAGTACGCAGGTAAACAAAAAACCGTTGCATTTCAAAAAATTTCATGCCGGAATTTCTCTAATTCGGGTGACATTTCGGTCCCAAATGCCCGAATTTGAGAGTGTGTACTCAGGTTGTTTAAGTTAATAAAAAGCGGAAAATGAATTCGACAACTGCTTGCGAAGATTTTACCCTACCCCCAGAATCGGAACAATACTAAAATTTGAAGTCGACCCAAAACCGCAACTCAATATCTCTTTTCGTTTTTTCTTTAGAAGCTTTTGTACTGTGTACACTGGGATAAATCCAAAAAAGTTAAAATAACATTCCGGAAATGTTAATTTTACCCTGCAGTATTGATCCAAAATCGGTGTAAATAATGCTTTTTAGGTGTATTTGGGGTTAAAGTTACCCTTTTCTATGTTAATTTTACCCTTAAAAAGGTGTAAAATTAACATTAAAAACTGTTGATATATTTTTACACCTAAAAAGTGTTAAAGTTATGAGGAAAAAAAGTTAATTGCACCCTCTTTTTTTCTCAGTGTATGGACATGTAAATTTAATGAGTACGCAGGTAAACAAAAAAACCGTTGCATTTCAAAAAATTTCATGCCCGAATTCCTCTAATTCGGGTGACATTTCGGTCCCAAATGCCCGAATTTGAGAGTGTGTACTCAGGTTGTTTAAGTTAATAAAAAGCGGAAAATGAATTCGACAGCTGCTTGCGAAGATTTTACCCTATCCCCAGAATCGGAACAATACTAAGATTTGAGGTCGATGCAAAACCGCAAGTCAATATCTCTTTTCGTTTTTTCTTTAGAAGCTTTTGACTGACTGAGAGAAATCCAAAAAAGTTAAAATAACATTTCGGGAATGTTAATTTTACCTTGCAGTATTGATTCGAAATCGGTGTAAATATAACGCATTTTAGGTGTATTAGAAGTTAAAGTTATCCTTTTTCATGTTAATTTTACCCTTAAAAAGGTGTAAAATTAACATTAAAAAATGTTGATATATTTTTACACCTAAAAAGTGTTAAAGTTATGAGGAAAAAAAGTTAATCGTACCCTCTTTTTTTTTCTTATAGTGTACAGATCACAGAAGCTGGGACTGTAAAGAATCTTAGCTAATTTGTTCAGAGATAGAATCGAAACGATTGCTCTAGGTTCGCTTCTGTTATTTAAAAAAATAAATCATGCCTTACCTGAAGGCTGTAGTCTTTGAGTGTCTTTATGAGGGATTTTTTGAGTCCTGGAATTTTCTGGCCAAGCTTAATTTTACTAACTAGCAGTTCTGGATTAATATAGCCAGCAATTCCATCCAGTAACTTGGTCATGACATGTGGCTTATCCAGGGACTCATTGATGAGATCATTCCAGAGATCCATGTCATCATTCTCTTTGCAAAATTCAATTCCCAATTGAACATTTTCCAATTTGTGCAAAAGAATTGACAGGGCCTCCCTTGTATTCCCCATTCGTCCCAGCAAAAATACCATTTCCGGATAGTAAAGTTTTTCCTTGCAGATATCATAAGCCTCCTGAATGGGATACTTATTGGATCTCTTGAGAAATGGCAATAACTTTTCTCTTGCATACTTTGCATACAGTCCTACAATTTTCCAATGAAATTTCCCACTGGGATCTACCCGATCCAATGCATCCAAATATAAATACAAAAAGTCTTCTCTTGTCTCCAATTGAGCCACCACAACATCCGGTGATATTTTATTCTTCTCCAGCAACATGGCAATTGCCTTTTCTGTGTCCAATTGCATCAGTGCCACAATCATTCGATGTATCACCGAATACAGATCGTGCTTCTTAATCAGCGCAAAGACATCTTTATGCTGAAGTTTCAAGTACATGGCCAAAGCCTTTTCGTACTTCTTTTCGTGCGAATAGAGTATTGCCAGGGATTCTAGCAGGACATTCTTATCTTTCTCATTGTAGTGATCCTGAATGGCATTTATCACAGCAGAAGTATTGTATAGCATTGGGTGCCATTCTTTGATCAGTGCCAGAAAGCCCGGCGGTTCAAGTTTAAGATATTCATAGAGAACCATTTCGTAGACATGGGGATTGAGTTTGCAATCGATACTCCTGGGCAGATACATGCTTACAGCCCTTTCGTCAGGAAAATAATTTGAAAGATCAAAAATTAGGATTAGGTAAGTGCAGATTGTTTTCTATAGCTAGTCTCTACCTAATACAATTTTCATAAAAATATGTTTTTTAAGGAAATCGACTACAGGGAGATAATATCAAAAAGATAATTTTTGAGTTAAATTTCTTCCAATGTGTAGAGGACAAAATTATCGGCAAGATTCAGAATTTTGAAGAAAATCGCGACAATATCGAAAATCCTTCATTGAAACGAAAATTTCTCAAAATATTTTGAGATGCGTAGTCTTTCAGGAGATATGAACTGTAATTTTGTTTTAAATTTTACTGGGCATAACTGGTAATGCCCTACAAATTTACATTTGAAATTTAGGAAGATGGTATAAGAGCCCCGTATTCCATAAAATAGGACTTGTATATTATTAGACAGATTAAAAAAAAAAGTTGATCAGGTGAGTCTTGCTTATGAAAAATTCTTTAGTGCCAAAATGTCGTTAATGTTCTAAAATTTAAATTGAATTCCGAAAATTCAAATTCGATATTTAAATTAAACCGATTACACTTTATGAATTATCTTAAATGCGATCATGTATTCAAGCTTGCTACTTCAAAATTTGATCGGAGAATTACATCTTTATGGCTCTGACCGCTCTGACACAACTTTTAGATCAGTAAAAATTTTTATGGCTCCGGCACACCTTTGTGATCAGGAAAATTTCATGAAATCAAGATTCACGTCCTCTTCTTCCTCAAAAGTTAGTTCTTTTCGCATTGTGTTTGGGTGCATACCGGTTTACTACCGTTTAAATTCATTCATAAATAAGGAAACCATTCCGAAAACCGTATGTTTTCGAAATAAACCAAAAATATTATGGTTTTGGAAAAGAAGTACAGTAGACTCTCGCTAATTCGGCTCTTTTAAGATCGGGCTACTTTTTAATTAGGGCAGCAGTTAAATTTGAAAAAAGTTTGTTAACATTTTTCAAGTTCGATTATGATTATCGAATGAAGGAAATATGCTCAAATTTACCATGGTTTGTCTTAGTTGTGATGTGATTTTGCATTATTAAGGGGCTTTCATGATATTTACAATGTATTTGAGTACGTAAACTCAATAAGTGCATGCAGATGAATAAAAAATCGTTGCATTTCAAAAAATTTGTCGCCCGAATTTCTCTCTAATTCGGATGAGTGACATTTCGGTCCCAAATTCCCGAATTTGAGAGAGTTTACTGTAGGAGAGTTAAGGAAAAAGGAAAAAGGACTGTCTTAGATAATATTGACTTATAGGAGAGAAGAGTGAGGTCATCGAAGGCCAGAAGTCGATATCTTATACCATTTGGTCTCTACCCGTGTCTCAAGCTTTCGAAGAAAAAAAAATTGAATTTCTTTTGAGAATGATTGCATCAATTACGGGAGCTAACCGACTAAGTCCACGATACAGTCGGATTGGAAATTTTAAAACCTTTCAAAAAAAAATCCAAATTTAAAGAAATTGGTTGAGAAATGTACTTTCAAAAGGGTTTAACTTTGACCTTCGAAAATTCGATTTCAAAATATTCTCCTTGACTACCTTCAAAACATAAATTGAAAATGAAAAAAAGATCACCTATTTTGGAGTGTAAGGAGGGGGTCACGGGAAAAAAAATAAGAAAATGTAAAAAGGACTGGTATAGGGGTAGGAATTTCCTTACCGAAGACCAAAAGTGGATATCTTTGTGTTTTAGAACGGTGAAAAGTTGATAAAATTTAATTTATATAATTGCTCTCTCTTTGAGTTCAAGCAGTAAGATAAATGTGAATTTTGATTTCATGAAATTTTCCTGATCTAAAAAGTGTACCAGAAGTATTAGGGTATTACTGGGGCAGTTGAAGATACTGATTTTTATGTTTACACAACTTAAACTTAAGTAAACTATTTGTTCACTGGTCAATGAGTTTTCGTCTTCTAAAGTCTAATATTGAAAAAATCACGGTGTGTACAACTACCCCCTCTGTGTCTATTACTGCCCCAGTTTCCCTAGCAATTTTTTTCTGGAATATCACGTGAAATCCGATTTTACGATATCTCCTCAGATTCTAGTTTTTTGGATGATTTGTGATTGTATTTTTGCGGTTTCGGAAAACTTAACTTTGTTTCTAGTGTTTCGAAAGACCTTTCTTTTTAGGTTTCTCCTGAAATTTCTTGGCACGCGTTTAACAAAGCCTTTCAAATTCTTATTAATAATTTTTTTGGGGGTTTTCGCATATTTATTTACTTTTTTGTTGAGTTTATAGACATTATTTTCACTTTTCGTCAAATTTCGAGGTCTGTTCGGATTTCATTACAACTCTTAAAGTTATCCCAGGTTTTCCAGAATGTTTAAATAAATTTCTAAGTTAGTCGGTTTCGCAAAACTTTTCTTCAACTTCTAGTAAAACTTTCTTGGATTATTCAGGTTAACAGATGTTTTTCAAGTTCTTTCTATCAGTAAATTCTTCTCAAGCTTCTGATAAATTTCTTTTACCGACGTTTTCATGATAATTTTCATTTACGATTTTTCAAGGATTCCCGTTATAGGGGAAGGCTTTCAGGCTTCGCACATATTCTGGCTATGGACATTTCATATTTTTCCGTATTCTTTCAATGGATCAGACCTAATTTTTTTCAGGAAATGTGTGACTTAAAACTAGCTCTATTAAACTATCGTCTGTTAAATCAGCATTTGTCGTAACTTCATTTTTGCGATATATACATATTTGGAATCAGCGTAATTTTGTTCATTAAACGTATTTGAGAAAAATAAACGTTTATAAGCCCATTAATTTATTTTTTTTACGATATTTTTATTTTTTTTACGATTTTTTTATTTATGATATTTTTAAATTACGCTTTTTAAATTATAAGCTCAATAAAAATTATTTTAAACAAAAATTATCGTAAGTGCCCTTAATTAAGAAAGATGTATCAGAATTTGTTGTAACTTTTATTTTTAGGGAAGTTACGATAAATTTCCATACAAAATTTTCAGTAATCAACATTTGCCATAACTTCTTTTGCTCGTTTGCGTGGCTTGTAATTTGCAGCAAAAATATAATATTTCTCATTAAAACGTCCACGACCTCTTCCAAATATCCAAAGACAATGCGTATAATGCAACATTAAATCTTTTTAATTCAATATTTGTGAGAAAAAAGTGTGAATAAATCCCTGTCCATCTGTCATTAATTCAAAACAAAACAAGTGACACGACGTACAAAATTTATTCAATAAAATTTATGAAATACAAGTTTTAGGGACAAGGATAACAGTACAATTGACTAATTTTGTGAAATAAAGGCGCTTATTATTACTAGAGTAATTGAAATTGATATAATGCATTTTTGAAAATTATCGTAACTTCCAAGATCCCCATACATTGGAAGTTACGGCTTTATAAACGATGCAAGTTACGATAAAATATTACTGTGTTTCTTCTAACATATATCTCAATATCTCAGCTTTTAAATCATTTTATAAAGATTTTCTCGAGTTAACTTACAGTTTATTAGTGCCACTTTTATTATTTTGACTCAAAAGTATCGCATTAAGGGGCTCATTTTTAAGAAAAATAAAGCTGAACTGAAAATTTCGTCTCCTGAAAAGTTGTCAAAAGGAAGTTACGACAAATGCTGATTTAACTGACGATATTGCTCTATTAAAAATATATAGGTCAGATTCATTGAAGGAATATGGGAAATATATGAAGTGTTTGAAGCCAGAGTGTGTGTAATGGCCTCTGCACACTAAAGAAATTTATATCCATATTGAAGGAAATTCCCTACGCTCGTATAGGAAAAACTCTTCAATATGGACATAAATTTGTCCTAGTGTATAGAAGCCATAAAGCCTGAAAGCTTTCTCTTATTTGACTTTCTCATGAGTTTTATTGGGTATCTCGAATTTCGCACAGCCTTTCTTGTTTTCTCGTTAAATTTCTTGGCCTACTTGGGTTTTGGGAAATTGTTTTTTCGATAATTGTCAGAAGTTTCTGAGTTTAATCATCCCTTCACTATTGATTTTGATTAATAAAAACAGTTAAAATTGTTTTCTTATTGATCGGAAATAATTTTTAAATTCATTCTGACTAAATTGCAAGTTCAGGAATTTCATATAAGAGTAAAAAAATCAAACCTACCTGAGCTGCTGCACCTTGACGAATTTATAAACTTCCTCCTCCCACAGCAACTTATCATTACCAAAAGCCCGCAGACAGAGCTTGGCGGCATCCTCGTAGAGGCCGAGCGTAAGTAAATGATCCAAATAGAGACGCGCCACACTCACCAACGAATACCGCCCTCCATGAACCGATATCACATCCATTGCCTGCTCGAAGCGTCTGGAGAGAAGGGAAGGCAGGAGACATAATAGGATCAATTTCTCTTGCAACAACATTCAATTAACTGAAATATCGCAACATTGCGTTGGAGGCTTTCGCCAATTGTAGTAATATTCTTTGGGCCTTCTTATTGCATCATTTTGAATCTGAGAACACGTAAAACCACTCTGAAAGTGCCTCATGTCCTCAATTGACCGTTTATGGAGGACAATGTGATAACTTTGGCATTTTCTAGCCGTGAAGGCAGTATCAAAGCGAACATCATGCCTTCGATGGATATCTCTGAATGCAGATAACCACGTTCCCATTGAAATATCTTCGCTCCGGAAGACTTTCAGAGAAACTCTTTGGTCTGACAGCTGAGAAATTATACTTCCGGACACAACATATCCCCCTCCAAGGGCATAAGGCAAATACTTATCGCAAAGATCATAATTTTGTTCCTTCCACTGACCGGCTGTTTTTATATGAGCCCTACCATGAAAATACCCCCAATAGAGCCTTGGAATTGGCTGCTGATTGTCTATCCGACTGTAGACCATCTTCAAATTAGCGTGATAAGTCTGCAGATCTTGAAGTAAAATTGCCAAATCTACAAAAGTATCATCATCGCATTTCAGGAGATAATCAAAGGAGAATTTCTCATGCAGTTGATGGAAGCTCTCAAGTAACTTTCTAGTCAAATTGCTGTAACTATCCCAGATATTTTCCAGCAACAATATATCTTTGTGCTTCTTCCTCTCCTCCCTCAAATCACTAATTTCCGATCTTCCCAGCCCTGCAGTGCCAATTGCAAAATAATGCACAACCGAGAGATTTGTCATTTCTTCTTGCCCATCCAGTTCAGGATTAATTGTCTTGTACTTTTTCATCCACTTTTTATACACATCCAAATTGTATGCCTGCATATCTGGTGTCTCCGGACGCAGGAATCCCGTTTCTGAATCATACAGTGGCGTATAGACGGCATTTGCATCATAGGGAATATCTGACTTCCATAGATATCCATTCTTCAGCCATGTCTCCCTAATTGCACTCCTCTGAGGAAGATTTCCCGGTGCAGTTGTTATTAGAATTACCAGAAAGTGATGGGGCTTCTTCGGAGCAGTGAACTTACTCTCCAGACTACCCCTTGAATACTCCCTAAAATTGGGCTTTTCCATGGATTTCTCACTGACAATCATCAGAGTGGTGAGTGTTCCCAGCGTAAAAGCACTTATGGCCACAATTACATTTAGCAAACGACTATTAAATCCACTATTCTTCATTTTTTTCTAATTTAGAAAAATCTACACAGATATACTTCCAAAATACCGCAAAGTGAGGTTATGCAGAACTCTTATGACAGCCAAGGGGTTTTTATCTCATCAAAAATTTATTCGAGAATATTTTTTAACAATTTTTTTTTTGCCATAAAATTTTTATCATAATTTGATTAATGATGATTAAATCATAGGTGAGCAAGAGCCGCTTGAAACCCAAAAAAACGCCAAAATAAGTTTGTCCAGTTTATTTTGACATTGACGAATAATTTTCATTTGACGTTTGTTTCTGTTTCAAACGGTTCTTGCTCACCTCTGGATTAAATATAAGAAAGAAAAAGTTTTAGTAGAAAATTTCGCGAAGGAATTTTACCCAATTTCTTATATATTTTTTTTAAATTTATTGTTATTGATTTTCAGCCAAGGGAATAAGATTATGAATAGACTAAAAAGAGGTTTAAAAATTTTTGAAACATATTTTTTCGATTTATAAAATAGAGAAATACTGTTATTATTCTGTAATCTGTTCCCATAAATGTATTTGTAGGCACGATTCAACAAGGTACCCTTGTTAGGGTACTAAATAGTCAGTGCCCAAGTTTATGCCATCTTATAAAGCAGAGGTGTGCAAGAACCGTTTGAAACAGAAAAAACGTCAAAAGAAATTTGTACGTCAGTGGTCAAAACGCTACTTAAACAAACTTATTTTGACGTTTATTCGGTTTCAACGGTTCTTGCACACCTGTGTTATAAAGTAGTAGTCTTGTTCAATGTTATGGTATTTAAGAATTTCCACTATTCAAATACATTTATTTTTGTAATTCTCAACATTCACAATATTGAAAAAAAAAACAATTTTTTAAGGAGGCACTTGATGGAGAATTTCAAATTAAATTTGAAGACTCACCTCTATAAAACGTGAATAAAATATGTTTTTTTTGTAAATATAACATTAGGGGGAAGTAGGGCACCTTTGAAATTGGGATATTCACCTATTTTTAAATAAAATTGAGCCTTATCGTGATATAATTTAGCTGTACAAACAGATTGAGAAGCTATATTACATAATGAGATGGCTTAGTTCCACTTAAACATAGAAGAAAAATCCCAATTTCAAAAGTGTAAAAGAAGAAGTGGATAGTTGAAAGTTGTTCCGATCCGACTCTGTTTGTCTATTGATCCCAGTATAAACACAGTGTACGAATCCCAACTTTATGTTTCTTTCTAATTACTTTATACTGGGATGAAAGGGACATAGATTCACGAAACGTCATTTAAAATAAAAACTGAAAAAGACAAAAGAGGTCTTTTTCGTTCGCCACTTATTGCACTCCTTTAGAACGTACCTCATTAAATTAATTTTAATATTTAATATTTAAAATGAAAAATCTGGCGGGCCACGCTCCACTAATTTTTCTATTCTTTCGTTTCCTTTGGAACTCTGGGTACCCATGGAAAAACAATATTTTTGAACAATTTAGAATCGATAAAATCCGATACTTGAGTATGATTACAAATTAGAAGGATGTTCAAATCTAGGATATTTTTGGCAGGGACCTAATTAATCCCTTACCTAAGATATTTTTCGTCAAAAATCGTGAATTTTCGAAATTCCGCTTCTTTGCAGATATTGTGATTTTTTTTCATATTTTTAGACCAGTTGTATGAATTCCGATTTGTGAGTTTTTCACGTGAGAAATTCACGGCTCTGAGATCACCTTCAGGTTAAGCTTTCGTAAGAACTTTCATGTGAATTCTTAGATGCCGTAAGTGTTTTACGTGACACTTTTTGTGAAAGCTTCACCAAACGCTTACAGGAAACAATTTAAAACCGCGAGTTTCTTGACCGTTTCTTGAAAGTTGAAAGAACGCTGTGATTTATTTATGTTAAATATTGATGCTCACAAATTATGCCGATGATTCTGACATTTGGCAGCGCGCGATTGTTTTCGGGGAAGCGTTCCCTGTATTTTCCGATAATATGGTGAATTCTGATTGTCCGAGAAGTGCTCGAAGAAATGTCTTTTATGATTTTGAGAAAGTTTAATGTGTCTATATAATAACATCGTGTGAAATATTATGAGGAGTCTGTTGACAAGCAGGAATTTGGTTTATATAATGATTTTCGCCCAATGAAATAGTTTTTAAGAAGACCTGAAGAAGGAGCCATCAAGCTCCTAAACGTTGACGAGAAATAAAGGAGTAGAAGTTAAAAGGTGGAAATCCCATGTTTTCACTCATGGGCGTACCCAGCTAGGGGCAGGGGGGGGCAGCTGCCCCCCCCTAGAAGCGTCAAAAAAATTCAAAAACAAATGAAAAGTAAAAAAATATATTTATACAGCAAAAAATTTTGTTTGACCAGTAAGAAATCCAAATCCTTCCAAAAATGGGCCTAATTTTTCAATTCATAAAGATCGAAACTTTCATGAAAATTCTATTGCTTTTAAAGTTGAAAATTTAGTTACTTCTCAAATTTGATGTTTTACTGCTCATTTGTAGAGGGTTAATACAAAAATGAGCTTATAAAAACTCAAAAACTATTAAAAGCCAAATTGGGGGTGGGGGGGGGCAGGACAAGGCTCTTATCCGTACTGTACTATACATTCAAGAATTAAAAAAAGTGTAAAAATAGGCAAATATTTCGTAACTATTTTTGCATTTTTTTCTAACGTAATTTCGGTAACAAATTTATTCAGTAATATATTTTTCGAAAAGAAGGAAGTTGTCACGTAATCTTTTTCACATATTTAAAGGATATTTAAGAATTTATAACGAACGCCTAAAAATCCACAGAGAAAGTAAAAATATAGTGTTAGGTTAGAATATGTTTTAGAAAAGTCGTATATTTTGGCAGTAACGGTTCACCATATAAGAAGAAAGCAAGTTTAATATAAGAAGAACAAATGACTACTTGGGACACTCTGGATGAAAAAACGAGTTAAGAAACAAAAAACCTCGCTTATCTTGGCTTCTGAGTAATCGATGAGATCATGTTCTATGGGAAAATTATAAAGAACATTCTGGTCTACATTTCACCCATATATCACTTTTCTGTCAGTTCATCCAAATCCTTGATATTTTGGTTTAAATACAAAATTTGTATAATTTCACGAATTTGATTCAAGAGATAACTGAATGGCGTCTCCCAACTTCAGCTCCAAATCGAATTTGCATGCACTCCGAGTTAGCTCACGTTAAGAATCTCACCTACATAAGCCGGTTAGGATTATCTGTCCCTTTTTACAACATAATAGAAAGTTTATTTAATTCAAGCCCTTAGGCATATAAAAGCACAACATTTAAAGTATATTTTCTGAAATTTTCCTTTAAAAATTCTGCTGTAGGGATCTGATTTTCGGAATTCGTAGACCATTTTGAAAAAAAATTACTTTTCGATGGACAAGATTTCTTGAAATAAGTTCATCTGAAATCCAAAAACCAAATATTTGCTGTTAGCTAATGGCAAAAAACAAACGAGCAGTAAAAAATTCAAAATGGGCAGTAAAAAATTAAAAATGTGTAGACTCCATTTTTTTTTTTTTGAAACACTCAATACTTTTTAGCTTTTTATTCACTCACGTCCTCTCTCTACAACGTCTGGTCTCTGTCTGTCGTCTGTCGTGCGCTCGTGAATTGCGCTCGTCCATGCTCGTCCGTCTGTGTCTCCACCTCGCGGAATATTTTTGCAAATACGTCCCGTCTGTTATATGTCCGTTGACCACAAATGAGCAGTAAAATATCTGATTATGGTCAGTAAAAAACTTAAATCTTTACAAAAATGGGCCTTATTTACATATTTAACATTTAAAATAGTTCCATATAGAGTGAAAAGCCCTTTATTTTCCCTTTGCCAAAATTTGGGCGATAATATCACTGTTTCAAAATTTTTTGTTACTGATCAATTTTAACTTTTTACTGCTCATTTATTCAATGCCTTAGCTAATGAGTCGTCGAGAAATGAATAAAGATAGGTGTAATAGTAAAAATGCACTGTGTTATACGGATCGGAAGGTGCTTTATCAGATGTTTCTCGGGTAGTTGAACTAATGGAATGCATCCTTGCTGTAGTTATTTGGTAAAAAGTTGCGAATTATTTCTAAAAATTAATTTTCTGTTTGGCCAATAACATGGGAGACAATGCACTAGTCCGAGGAACACTGATGATCGTTCCTTAACCAATACCTACAAATTGGGCATAGGCTAATCTCTCGTGAAAAGTAAAACCAGTTTGTATATATATATATATATATATATATATATATATATATATATATATAGATAGATACTTTTTATCTCATTTTATTTTTTATGTTTTTTTTTTCAAAACAAAAATTATGTACCCCCCCCCCCCCGCCAACAAAATTTGAGACTTAGCCCCCCCCTAACTGAAATCCTGGGTACGCCCTTGTTTTCACTTCTTAAAAAGCAGAAATTTGGTGTCTTCTTGAGCACTTCCTGGATACCTGAGAAGACATTGGTCATAAATTTTACTCGTTTTAGTGATCAATATCATAAAGAAGCCCTTTAAGATAGAAAATTATTTTATATAGTTGGTAATTTGGGAAAATTGATTTGTCTCCTTGTCGTTATTTTGGGGACAAGAGTACCCATGATATTTCCAATTTTCCAGAGGCGGAAAAATCCTTTCTCTGCAAAATTATCATCTTTGCCCATTAACTAAGAGTTATAAAAGATTCATTTTTACTGAAATTGGTTCGTTGGATATGTTACATGGGTTAAATGTCAAATAAATTATTTTCGTTTTAGGATAATCCTTGACTTATTACTTTTCAATTAATTTAAATTAAATTATTATTTAGTTAATCAAGATTAATTTGCTTGGTGCCACTGAAATACTCTCCTTTTATCAAAAATTGATAAATAAATAAAATGATGTTGTCAAGATGTCATCCGAATACAGTAGAGCCTCGTTATAGTCTATATGTGGTTCCAGATTTGACACTTGGGTCGCACTATACTCCATGTCATTTTTTAAAATGTTCAACGACTTTTAGTATTGAAAATGCTCGACGGCTTCCACTTTCTTTGCGATTGTGGTACTTGTCCTCGCTTTCTTCATTATGGATCACAATTATCACAACTACTTAATAAAATTTGCCAAAAATATTAAAATAATTATGACAACATTAGTGACATTAGCTCTGAAAAATGCGACCGGTTCTAGTGTAATTTTCTCCTTGTTTTCGTACACACTTCACAAGATATCTCCAAAATTACGTAGGTTGCCAATTTAGGGTTTTCGGTTGCCTCAGAGGCCTCTCGACATTTCATTTTTCCATACGTTTTTGCATAGAGGCACTGAATACTATTGACAAGTTTTTTCCTGAAGAGAATTGACTTATCAGTCTGATATATTTCAAAATCGTGCATTAAAAGCTATCTAAAAATACATATTTCATAATGTTTGCCGACATAATACAAGAACTACGAGCAAATTTATTTAAGTCGCAGTGCAATATCTGCAAAATTTTTACAAGGAAAAGTGAAAAATATCTTCACTTTTTATTAGGCTTGATGGGCCCCTGGTTGCCTCTTCGTTATTAAATTGGCTTTTATTTTGTATTAGTATTTTTTTTGCTAATTCATTCTATAATTACAGAAAACAGCTAATGAACTCAAAAGTTTTTTCGGCTCGCTAGAAACATATGGAAAACATAGGAAATGTCATGCCCCTGAAAAAACATAACCTAACTTAAAATCAGTCCCTTGAAATCAATGCTAGATAAATTGTGGACTATAGAGCGAGACTAGAGAAATTTATGTTCATATTGAAGAAATTTGCTACGCTTGTATAGGAAAAACTCTTCAATATGGACATTAATTTCTCTAGTGTGTAGCGATCATAATATAGCGGAAGCTCTATCGCTTCCAAATTGATTTTTTTTTTAAATTATATTTTATTTCAACCTGCCAAAATCGATTTTATTGAGATGCTATGTTCACTGTGCTCGAAATTTGTTCACCTTGTGATTGCATATACAGTCGAGTTCCTCAAATTTGAACGACAGTTGAGTTTAAAATGTAAAATTTGAGGTTATGTGAAGAAAGTTTTGCGTGGAGTGCCATTTTTCTCTGGTATTTCCTCAATATTATCGTTTTATAGTAACTTCCGCAACAAATTTCATTTATTTCACAATAAATTACATTGATATATTCTCTAAAGTTGTTTATCTTAATTTACGGAAAGTGCATTTCACATGAATTCCGTTACGTTTTTGAAAATATCGTTCAAATTTGAGGAGTGAGAAATGTCATCTATACCCCCCAAATGTTCAAATTTGAGGAACTCTACTGTAAATTCATTTTGAGATCTATCGATTTTGCCATTTTTAAAATTATTTTTTACAAGTCACTGAACTTTTATGAAAAATATCATAAAGTTAGACGCAGATATGTGACGATTTTCATGATTTTATCACATTTTACTTCTTCCCATTTTGTTACAAAATTTGAGAATTTATCTTCTGATGGCTAGATAATAACCCCTTGGCATTTTACACAGTAAAAAATTGGAGGGAAAAATTTTCAAATGTTGGTCAGTAAAAGAACTTACCCATGCTCAATGAGCCATTGAATCCGATCATCGTGTTCATAAGTACTGGCCACGACGATATCCTTTGGTGATACTATGAAATATTGATTCTCTTCGATGAGGCAGTCCAAGGAGTAATCATTGCAATGGAATTCTTGGTACCTTCAGAGAATATTTTTTGTTTAAGGGACAAGGGTATCAGCTGTACATGGGCTAACTTACCCTCTCAGAGAGAGACTATCTGTACAAATCTCCACGTAGTCACAGGTTTTGTAGAGCAGGACACTGAGAATGGGCCTCAGAGATTTGTTGTTTTCCAAATCTCGTTCTTTGGGAACTCCCAGGACGACCAATTGATTGGCCTCGAGCGGAGCAAGACCGCACACAAAGAAATCCGTCTGGAATGTTGATACTGGAATGGAGGAAGTGTTAGAAGGGTCATCTGGGATTTGATTTATTGGGATTTTCTAACCAGGATCTACGATGAATCCGGGTAAATCTCTCGTGGAAACCTCTATGCTGTTCCTCTTGCGGATCACACAGATCCGGATGGTGTCCACCCAGCCGATGAGGAGGGTGGTTGAGTTGGACCATCGCAGGTTGCACCGGAAGTCACTGAGTGAGAGGGATTTTGGTTGTTCCCATCTAATGAGTCCCAAAGAGCATCTTTCACTCAAATCGTACACTCTCACGCCCAGAGCACTAGCCCAGGCCACGAACTGATTATTCCATGCCATTGATGAGACATTCCCCTCTGATTCACTGAGAACTGTCGCCTTGAGACTCTTGAGGAAGGTCTTTTCGTAGAGACTGAGCTTATTGTCGCCCACGATGAATTTTCTCCCAGATCCGGATTTGTGATAAAGTGGATCTAAACTGATACTCCTCACTGCCCTTCCAATATTTATTTTTTGATTGTTGTCTTCTGTGCACAGACCACTGATGATGACCATGCCATCGTCAGAGCAAGTACCAATATATTCGCCCTTTCCGTCCACTGAAATCTGATTAACAGCCACCATGTGGTGGGGAACATTTGCCTTCTGACTCACCGTATTGCCTTGATGGTCCAACAGATGAACTTCGCCCCAATGTGTCCCGATGCAGAGGAACTGGAAGAAGCAACAAAAGTTGCGATAACGCATTCGATTTTGGGGACTTTTTTGGCCATTACCTTTGAATGTACAGCAATGCAGCTGATGGTGTCCTTGTTGAGGATGTTCTGTAGATCATTTGACATTCGAATGTACTTGAGTTTGGGCTCAACATCATCCTCAGCACAGCTCTCCGTTTCAGTTTCCTGATCCTCCTGCCATTAGGAAATGCAAGAAAAAATGTCAACAATGGAAAAATCCAGGAGAATTGCCCCATATTCTCCAATGATTCATCAATTGTTCACTTACACTCGTCACCTCGGACATTTCTTGCGATTGCGGACGAATAACTTTTGCAGGAAAAAGGGAAAAATACTAATAAAAACAAGAGATTAAAAAATACCACTTTTTCTGGCGTACGAGAAATGTCAGTGAACTAGTCGAAGGGGAGTTTTCTCTCTCTTTATCAAATGCAGTTTTCGACGAAGTTCCTCAGACACACTAGCCGAGCACTATGAATAGTCGAGACACTAACCACAATCGGTTTTTTTTGCAAAATTCTTATTAACCCTTTAGTATTTAACATTTAACCCATTAGAATAATGTACTGATCTAAAAATACTAAATTTTAAAAATGTTCGTATTTTTAAATCATCTCATCACAGATTAATAGAAGATTATGAAAAGAAAAAAAATTATTACTGAATTAAAGTACTTTATATTTTGAAATCTTGCTATTTTAATTTTTTTTTGAAATTTTTATTTAAAATTTTTGAAAATTCAGTCATTGAGATCCGAATTTCCGAGATTATTTTTGAAAAAAAAACTTACCTTTCGTTGAAGAAGTTTTTTTTTAGAGTTGTTTTATTTGAAGTTAATAAAATCAGTTTTTTTTTCAGTAGATCACATAAACTCGCCTTAAGGAAAGATTGATCATAACTCGTTTTACAAAACGAAATGTGGTGTAAAATACGCTGAAAATGGTAATACAGTGGGACCTCGATAGAGTCAACCCCCGATAGAATCAATCTCTAATAGAGTCAACAACTATTTTTTTTATTTTACGAACTCCTATAGAGTCAACTTGGACCCAAATTGACTTCGATAGAGTCAACTTTTCCATTTATTATTGAACTAATAATATTGTATGACTTTTTCGACATTTAAATCAGTGTTTTGGTGTATCAATGTAACGTTTTTAACACAAGAAAAACAATATTATGATAAAATTCGTATATTAACCGTGTAATCAAATTTTGACAAAATAATTTTTTTCGGTATTTTAAGCGTTTAGTTTTGACCAATTGAAAAATCTCTCATCTTTTCTCACTTGTCTTAAGATTTTTTTTTTATTAAGCCCTATGATCTCGTATGACGTGTTTTCCTGTAATCACAAAAAAAAGATTTTGATGGTGAAGGGAAGTGGTAGAGAGGAAATGAGGGTGATAATAATAACCCTCAGGCTGACTTATTAGGGGGTCATCTGAAGACTTCAAGTAGATATCTGTAACCATTTAGCGCCCATTTTTCAGAACAAGAAGAAAATGAGAAAAATTGGTTTTATTGCTCTTTTTGTGAAGTTTAGAGCCATGAGAGCCATAGTTTATGACATAACAAAAAGAACAACTATCAATCTCTTCTTTCATACAATAAAAGTTTAAAATAAATTCTAATTAATAATGTTAATGTCATCAAAATTTTCAACAATTAAATATCTACCGGAGCTCTTCTAAAAAAAGTGAAAAAAGAAATTTTTAAGACACCATATCCTTATCTTAACATCATGGATGGACTTCAATATTATCACCTGTATAATAATTTTCACTTAAGATACTTACTAATAATAAAAACATTCTGTAAAATCATTCCTTAATCTTCAACTTTTGCCCAAACGTACGACTTTTTTGGACCAGAGGGTGTAGAATTTATGGGTTTAGTAATTGAAATATTCTACTATCGTGTTAAATTTATCAATTATCCAGTACAAACATAATAATCAAAATTTCACATTTTAATTGATTTTTTTCGGGCTCCGATAGAGTCACTGAATCCAATGGAGTCAACAGGCCTGGAAATAATTAGTTAACTCTATCGAGGTCCCATTGTATTTGTATAAAATTCTCTCAAAAATCCATATTTCATTTTTTATAAAAAATCCTTTATTCAAGGACTAATTTTGTCTACTTCAAAGTAATTTTCTAAATGGTCTAGGAAATTCCGAAATCAACGTATGAATTCTTAAAATCTTTAAATGAAAATTTCCGAAAATATAATAGTTCAAATGTTTTACTTTAATATGCTTAATAAATTGTATTTTTTGGTTAGGTTTATTAAGTTTAAAAAATTAGAGAAAATGTGCTTTTTAAGTTTTTTGAACCCACGTAACCCCTTAAGTCGTAAGTTGTAGTAGAGTAGCCTCCTGTTGTTTATCCATTTTCTCTTTTTCTGGGTGACATAAATCCAACGATTTTTTTGTTTACTTAAGAAGTTTGTTGTGGCACTCAATGGGTCAAGTGGTAGAGTACTCTCTCTATGATGCAAGTGTCCCGGGTTCTAATCCCCTTTAGGTCACCAGGAATTTTTCTGGCGTTAAAGGTGTTCAGATTGCATTCAGTGAGCCTCACTGCACTTGATTCCACTGGCATGGGACTGACAACCTCATCCAGTAAAAGAAAAAAAATAATAATGCATGGCTAGAAATCCCCTTGCGGGAAGGCTTTCTTCCTTCACGGAATGTTCTGGCAGCATTATTATTATTATTTTTATTAAGTTTAAAAAAATTAGAGAAAATGTGCTTTTTAAGTTTTTTGAACCCACGTAACCCCTTAAGTCGTAAGTTGTAGTAGAGTAGCCTCCTGTTGTTTATCCATTTTCTCTTTTTCTGGGTGACATAAATCCAATGATTTTTTTTTTTAGTTTACTTAAGAAGTTTGTGAAGTACATCTTTACCTAACTGAATTGACATTCTTCCTGAATATGCACAGGTTCCAAAAAAATCACAATAAGAAAGGATCACAGTAGATTATAATCCATTTGCATTTTAAGAACGAGAGACGAGAGGGTCAAAATTGGAGTCAGAAAAAATAACTTTTTTTGAATTGTTAGAGATATTAGAAAGCAGTAGGAACTTTTTAATGGACACCGGTGCCTCTATCGTTCTTAAAAGGTTTAAAAAAAAAACTGTAGAGTATTTTAAAAAAAATCCAAATTGTGAACAATACGTGAACAAAAATTCAACTGGCGCCCGCGGATTCTTATATGTCACCCGGACGAAGAGTAAATATCGCAAACAGATGAAGCTTATAACGAAAGCGAATTGTATTACAAATAAAAAAAGTTTTTCTGTTCCTTTCACGGAATACTTGGTATTTTTGTTTAAAATTTACGATAAATCCCATAAATCCAATTGCTTCATTTAAAAAAGCAAAATTTGTCCGAATTTTATCTAAATTTGTAACAGTTTTTGAAAAATAAAATTAAACTTTTGAGTAGTTTTTAGGCAAAATCAAATATTCCGGTGTTCATCACAATTTATTCATTTTTCAGAAGAAAAGATTCAAATTTTTCTCCAGAGCTTTCGACCCTTGGTGTTTCATTCGACTAGATAAGCACAAATTCAGGCCTGAATTTTGGTGTTTTTTCCCTGAAAAATGAACAGTTTTTATCACTTTACTGTTCTCAAGTGATTCTCCATTATCGACTTTTCTTCGTATTCGTTCCTGTCACAACTGTTTGGTTGTTTTACAACACAATGAGGACTAGGAAAGATAGACAGGAACCCACACAAAGAAGAGTCGATTTTGCAGAAAAAATTGAGAATAGTAAAGTGATAAAAAACATGTTAATTTTTCGTTAAAATATCAACATTAACCCCAATCTTTCATACCTTACTTTTGCAAAACTCTCATAGAGCTATTCTGAAGTTAAAACAGGAGGTGCCAGAGGTACCAGAGGCAATTTCATTTGTTCGATATTAGTTTTCGTGGAAAAACTGAATCCCGAATTAAGTCCTACACTACTGGTAAAAATACAAGGATCAAATTAATCCAAATTTGATCCTTTTGCAAGAGATGGATCAAATTTGAATTATCAAACTAAGATAAATGTGCATTCAGAGTTTGAAATTTGATCCATCCTTTGCAAAGGGATCAAATTTGGATCAATTTGATCCTTTTATTTTTGTCAGTGTATCGTTCAAAACTTTAAAAAAGGCCCTGAATCCTCAGAAAAATTCCTAATGCCCTAGTTAGACTTACGGCTTAAGTCGAGGGACGGCTTATTGGAAAACTGATGCGAATGTAGTCTAATCAATATTTTGATTATAATTACGTTAAGCCGCCTCTCGACTTAAGCCGTAGATCTATCCAGCACATCTATACGGTAGATCTATACAGCACGCTGGATATTATTTAAAGCCTTATTGCAAAGCT
This sequence comes from Phlebotomus papatasi, assembly GCF_024763615.1. Taxonomy (NCBI): domain Eukaryota; kingdom Metazoa; phylum Arthropoda; class Insecta; order Diptera; family Psychodidae; genus Phlebotomus; species Phlebotomus papatasi. Next base: position 41,608,563 of record NC_077224.1, read on the forward strand.
CGCCTTACCCTGTGTCAGACGGGGTGGGTCTTCTTCAGTGGATCAATTTAGGAATATTTTTAATAATTTTAAAAATGACTAACGTTTGGTAGAAACTACACATAGCTACATTCGCTCTAAATTCCCGGCGATTTTGCCAACTTTAATAATGTTTTAACCTCAGCTTTATGCTCAACGCACAATAAGTTTTGTTTGCAAATATGTTTTCAATGAGAATTTTACAATTCTATGAGAGAAAACGAGATAACTAGATCTCTGTTTCATTCACTCTCATTGAAATGTCAAAAACATGTTAACAAAACAAAAGTTATTGTGCGTTGGATATTATAATTATAGTACAACGTTTTTTTTTGGAGATTTATTTTATTCCAATTTCAAATTTGATTTCGGCGACGATGAAGGATTGCTTCAGGAGAGTTACAAAACTGGTGCAATATATTCATCCCTCATCTTCTACTCCTACATCTTGAGTCTTAGAATCTTTTTGGATTTGTCCTTAGCAGAACACCCTCAATAAATCTGTAAATCGAAATCAGTTACAATGCGTTAAATTAAAAGATCTTTGGATAATTCTATTTTTTCTCTTTATTTATTGTACTAGAATTCATAAATATGCATCTTCTTTTTTTCTTTTCAAATCAAAATCTTTTCTTTTTCACTTCTTTAGCAGTACCCCCACAACTTCATTGATTTTCATTTCATTTAAATATGTTCACCATTTCAATCAAAATTCTTTTCTTTTCGTCAGGACTTTGATTCTCAATTTGATTTTCTAATAAAATTCATCTTACGTGTTGTCAGTTATATTTGGCATTAACTATTACCGCAGATTCAATTAATAAATAGATTTCAATTGATGATTTTTTTCTCTTGAAGAATAAAAATAAAAAATGTCTCATTGGGCGGTTTTATCATTAAAATTGTCTCTTAGAACTACCACGTTGAAAAAAAGAGTTCGTTTGAGACATATTTTGAGCAATTTCCTCGCTCAATTAACTTATTTTCTTCCAGTCGTCAATTCTTAAAACAAATACAATGATGTAATATTGTATAATTTTGTTTTTTAATATTCTTTTCTTTTATCTTTTACACTATGATTACGGGGAGGTATTTTTTTTCTTACTCTGACTACATTTTCTTTCTTTTTTTCTTGTATAATTTTCAACGAATATATTTTTTTTATAGATTTAGGTTTTTATTCTGTTTCACCTTTAGTTTTGCTCTTTGCATGGTAAATTATTCCATTCATTTATGGGTTATCTTTTTTTTCTTTTTAAACGTAATTCAGGGTATTTTGGTCCCCCATAGCAATCAAGTCTATTATTCATTTCAAAACTATTTAATTTCTTTTTCTCGGTGGTTAAGATGATTTCACGCAATATTATCAACTATCCAGAGTTGGAATTTGTAAAAGAAATTAGAAAATTGTGCTGAAATGTTTAAAATAATCTTAATAAAAAGATTAATAAAAATTTTGTGTTAGAGAAAGCGTGCTACCTTCAAACGATTCAAGTTTCAAACAACTCATTTCTTTCAATATGTTTTTGATTAATTTGGTCCATTACAAAATTATATTTAATTGTTAGTCCAATGCATCAAATTTCCTAAAAAGAGCCATAAACCAAATCCAATAAGAACATAGAAAAAATGCGTTGCCTGTTTAGATTTAAACTTTTTATAAATTTTCATTTTTGAAAGAAAAGTAGACACTGACCAAAAATTTGATCCTGGATCCATGAAATTTAGGCCACGCCCTACAAAATTTATAACAGAAAGAACATGGTTGTTGGAGTTACTGTACATAAGAATAATTTGTTTAGGTTACACCCAAAAGGTACGTGCTGTAGTTTTTGCCCTGACCCAGAAATACTTTATGATTTATTTTTCAAAATGAAATTACATATTTTGAAAAATGTTGATTAAATTATTCATGTTTCGCAAAACTAGAATATTTTATTTTAGTGAGTGGAGCCTTGACTTATAATGATTTTAATCTAAATTTGTAAGGGTGGACAGGGTGGATATTTAATTGAGAATCAGAAATAATTTTCGTAAAATTTACTCAAGAGATCTTATGATAAACTTATGCAAAATGCGAAATTAAGAAAAATTGTTTGATATTTTTATTAAGTTAAGAGATTTCCAATTTGTTAAAAGAGTTTTAATTTGCTTAGAATTATTTTAATAATTCAGGGAACACTTATTGGCAGTTTTTTTCAAAATAATATTGAAATTCACTTAATGTACTTAAAAAAATATCAAGTAATAAGGTAAAGTGCCCTCGGTCGACGGGTTCCTCGTCTCGACCGGTAGATGTATTTATTCAATTTATTTATATTTGTTATGATATTTTGCGTATGATCTAACATTAATAGGTCAATTATTCCATGAAAAATACGAACCAGTGACAATAAATTCATAGAAATTGATGAAATTGACCATCAAATATTGAAAAATTAACCCACCGGTCGAATCGAGGAACCCGGTCGAGTGAGGATATTTTACCTTACACCGTTTTTTTTTTTATTAATCTCCTTTTTCTATAAAGATAGCTATTGGAATTTTGTATATCAAATGGTAAGAAATAGGGTGTAAATAGGTCATGATACGAGTTCTTAAAGTGCTAATAGGTGTACCCCTCGATCATAGGGGGAAGTGGGGTATCTTTGGCGTAGGGCAGCTTTAAAATAGAGCTTTTTTCTCTTATTTTTAACCCATTCAGTCAATGTACTAGAAATACTTGAGATAGAATGTTCATATTTAGGAATTATATTTTTACAGATTAATATATGATTTTTTTTGAAAAGAAAAAGATTTTACCTATTCGGGGCGCGGGGATCCGTTCTCAAAGATACGGTCACTGATTTTGAATTCTGTACATTAATTCATTACAAACTCTATTGATTTAGATAGAGTAACTATCCAAGAAAACAAATTGGCATTCAGAATACGAACCAGGAAAGAGGTACAAAAACATTTTGCATGACTTTCCGCGAAGCGAGAAAATAACAATAAAATGTATTTTCATTTCTGTCGGGCTTTTTTTCCCAAGTAATTGAAGGACTAAAGTAACTAAAAATTCATTCCCGACAGCAATTCGAGTAACAGTTGCCCAGGAATAACTTATCTAAAATCACTCAATTTGCGTATGATGTATAATACCATAGTAAGGAATGGGTTAAATGAAACTCAAAAACAAAATACGGTATTTTACTGTTTAATCCACAATTAAGTTAAATTTAGAATTAAATAATATTGAATTAAATAGGAAAATCTCTTATTTTTCAAAAATTTTATCACAAATTTTCCAAAAAAATCATTGTAGAATAAAGCAAAAAGTAATACCTATATAAGTAAATTGTGTTTTTTTTTCACTAAATTCGATTGTCTTGGAAATGTAAATCATAAGACTTAGTTTTTGCTTTTCAAGATTTATAAAAATTGTCAGTTGGGGAGGGTGGGGCAATTTCATACGTGCGGTTATTACAAAAATCAAGTTTATTAGGGCGAAAAATAATTATTTAGGGACTGTCCTGTATTCTTAGATGATCTATACTCAAGAGAAACTAACGAAACATAGGCTGGGATGCACAGTAACAGCTGATTTATTAGGCTTATTTATTAATTAATCAGAAAACCTATGCACAAACACAGAAAATGACATTCCGAAAGCTCTGTTAATAAATCAGTTGGTTTCCCCTATCCACCGCCCGGGGGCAGGACTAACGCTGAGAAAAACTTAAGAGGTTTTTCAATTTAAAGAATTTTGTACATTTTGAAGCATTCAAGAGATTATTTTTTAGGTTTATTTTAGGTCTTTTTACTGTGAGATGTTGAAAATCTTAGTAATGGTGGATGAACATTTATGGTTATTATTTTTTTTAATAATAATAATTAATTTATTAACTGAAATTAGGGTTGTCCCCTTTATAATCAGTTTAGGAAAAGAAAAAAAAGCAAGAAAGGACGAAAGAAAAAAAAAGAAGAGAAAAGCAGCAAGGCCACACAAGAGGGAAAGCTAAGTCCCCAGAAAATTCATTTTAATCGCCTATTTTCTTTGTGGATTTCGCAAAGAAAAAGTTACTAATTTGTAGAGGAAAATGTGTATTCGTTTTTTGTAGCACATGACCCTTCTGGAATTTTTTACACTAATATTTGATAAAAAAAGTAATGAATAGTCAGAAAATATTATAAAGCAAGATCAGTATAAACGCAGAATTTTATAATATTGATATATTAATTGAAAGAATTGTTAAATCATTGGTAGATAAAAATCAGTGCTTAATGGTTAAAAAAAAATGAATAAAATAGAGGCGAAAAATTAATAAAAATCTACATTAAATATAATAAGAAAAAATCTGTCCATTATTTCTCAAACGAAGTCTATGTGTTCACTGAATCTTTAAAAACAAATCTGTTAAAATCAAAACCCCTTTGGAATATGTAAAATTAATTGCCTTTACCTCCTTTTCCTCACAGTCCCAGGTTATTTTCACATGATTATAAAAAAAATGAAAATTTTTAAAGTTTCTCATCAAAAATGTTTTACTTGATTTTAAGGTGATCACCTGTAAAATTGTATAAGACCACATAAATCGTAATTTACTCCGTGAAATATATCAATTCCTAATGTTTTTTCTACTTAATTTGACGATAATAAGTCTAACAAGCTCCTCTTGAGGAGCATGTTTATAAATGAAAAATTTTATTTGTTAATAAAATGTTAAGTACACTGTACATAGGAACACTTATTAATTTGAAATTAAGCTTTTAACAGCCATTTTAATAAGTAACTTATTTATAAATAAGTGAGCTGGTTACTGTGCATAGGTTTTCTTATTTATTAACGAATTAATAAATCAACTAGTTACTGTGCATACCCCCCAAAGTTAGTTTGAATATGGATCATATCCGTTAAGCAAATGAGTCTTAAAAAATGGTTCAGTTACGTGAAAATGTCCCTCACTCCCCTAATAAATTTGAAGCTTGAAATACCTTTCAGATCAAGATTTCTAAGAACAAGATTTCTAACCCTTTCTTTCTTAAATGTATTGCACATGTCCATGATAGAAATCTTGATGTCATGAAATTTTCCTGATATTCTATGGCAGAAATATAAAAATGATATTTCAAAGCTCAATTTCGAAATTATAAATTGGAAAGTTATAAATTATCTTAGCATTAAAGGTACATATAGAAAAAATATTTCGTAAACTTGTTCGTAAATGTTTGTGAATTCCTACTGGGAACTTATGAAATGCTCGTAAATTGTATAACTCTCTAAAGGGTGGGTAAATGTTTGTACTTTTTTCACAAACATTGTTCGTAACATCATTACTTGACGAGCATTTTCTGTTCTTTTACAAGTCAAATGTTCGCAAATGTTTCAAAAAAAACTCAAAAAATGTTCGTAAAATATTGTCATTTGTTCGTAAAGTTTTGTCAGACAAACAAAAATGTACGAACAATTGTTTGTAAAAGATCAAAAAATGCTCATATTACAAACAATGTTTCTGGAAAAATACAAACTTTTACGAACTCTTTTGTGAGTTATACGATTTACGAGCATTTAGTAAGTCCCCAGTTGGAATTCATGAACATTTACACACTGGTAATATTTTGTAAAAGTGTGCGTAGATGTTTGTGAATTCCTATGGGATTTTACGAAAAGCTCGTAAATCGTAACCCACAAACAAGCTTGTAAAAGTTGTACTTTTTTCACAAACATTGTTCGTAACATGATCATTTAACTAGCATTTTTTGTACTTTTACAAACATTTGTTCGTAAATGTTCGTAAACACACAAAAATGTTCGTAAAATTTTGTCATTTGAACAAATGTTTGTAAAAGTACAAAAATGCTCGTCAAGTGATCATGTTACGAACAATGTTTGTGAAAAAATTACAAAATTTTACGATCTTGTTTGTGGGTTACACGATTTACGAGCATTTCGTAAGTCCCCCATATAGGAATTCACAAATATTTACGAATAGTTTTACAAAATATTTTTTTTCTGTGTATGATAAAATGTAAAGAGTTCTCTAGTTAATTTTATGTTGTAGATGTAGATGAAAAGCTTTTTCCGAATAAATTAATGTATTCCAAATTAAATTAATTTATTAAATAAAAGTTCGTCATTCCAACTCTGGTGTCGATTCTCTTCATATAAATTCATGTTCGCTGTTATAAGTGTCAATAATTATGCTAAATTAATAATTTTCCTTCTCTATACTTCTGTCAATTGCAATATGAGATCGTTTTAACTAACTTGGTACATTTATTTACATAGATTTTCAACTCACATGATGCAAATAAAATTGCAATTTTAATATTCATCATCTATATAAGGTGCCTTTCATCCCAAAATTTCAGCTACAAGTTCTTTTTTTTACCATTCAGCGCATATATACACGAAAACATTGTCACAGCGATAAAACTCTTAATTTTTTTTTCATTGTGGAAAGTTTAACTTTCCAACTGGCGCTTTTCTCCCTTAAATATTTGGTGATTCAATAATCATTTTTATCTAAAATGGGACACATTGTGATTTTATCCATTTTGTTCAATGAGACATACTTAAGTAAGATGCTAAATTACCGTTTTTCTTCAGTTTCTTTTCCCATAACAATTATGCGATAACAATAATTTCTTATACTCTTTTCACAATCTCAATGCTTCTCCACTGTACACAAAAGAAGCAAAACAGAAATGCTCCTCCATTCACTATCCTAATATTTTTGGATTAATTCTTTTCTTATACTTAAACGAATTACTTGGGTGGGTGAACATCGTGGGGATTGAAGGATTATTTGGACACAGACAAGGCAGACATTTCTCCACCTGTGTCCGTTGGTCCTTCTCCGCTGCATACAGAATCCTCCGGAGTACGAGATGGTTCAGCTTCAGTAACTTCCATGTCGTGGGCATTGTGTCGGTTGCTGCGGTGCTTTGCACTTAAAGCCTTCGTTGTTCATAAGAAGACAAAGGACTTTTATTAGTAACCACAGAATATTCAACAAAAAAAAGTCATATATAGACATCTCCCTCTCAAAATCCCGAAAATATTTACAAGAATTGGGTAAAATTTAATTATCTACTTTATTTTTGGGGCAGGAGGAACAACCCTCCTCTTGGGCTCTACCAAAGTAAAACCAAAAAAAAGAAAAAAAAGTGAAATCAGTGCCACGAAATCTTGAATTTTATGTGCGCAAATGGGAGGGAAATGAAAGAAATTATTTGGTGAGTCTCACCTTATCCTTACTTCCTTTTTTCTACATTTCATTATCGCAAGCATGACGACAAAAGATATTTTATAATCGGAAAATTTTATTGTTTGTCTTATCTACGATCAGGGCTTTTTTTCTATGTGGAAAGGGGGGATCTTAACACAGAATGTTTGCGTGGGAAGTTTATTTATTTATTTGTTTTTTTTTTTTTAATTTTTGGAACAAAAGTACATTCTACTATTTAGAAATGTAATTAAATTGAAAGGCATGAATTTAATTAAAGGAGAAAATAGAAAGGATTTTACAGTTTATCTCATTTTTATTCATAGCAGGAAATTGGAAAAAAAAGAAAATTGTGTTTATATTGAAATTTTGGGAAGACACCAAAGAAATATAAATAGACTGTCATTCATAAGTTCGAAAATAATAACATTCCTTTTATTGCTTGATTACTTATAAATACAGGAATTTAGGGGATTTGTTAAAAACGGCTGAAAATTTACAGATGTTGTAGGCTGCGCACAAAGCTTTTTTAATTAATTTAATAATATTTTTAGCAAAGTTTCCTAAATGACTATAAATTGTGAATAGAATGGAACTTAGTGAGAGATTTTCTAAATTTATAAATTAATACACAAGAATTTCTAAATCAATTTAAAAAAGCTTCGTTTCATGAAAAAGTGTTTTAAATGGTCTTTGAATCCATTTCAATCCAATATGAAACACAAAATATTTTTTAAATGATTTTGATGTTTATTTATTTTTATTATTGAGAAAAGCTTTGAGCACAGCTTATTAACCATTTTGATTAGAACCTTAAAAAAATTCTTTCATGAATGTTGTAAATTTTTTAAAAAGTGTAATCGATTTTCGGATTTTAATAACTTGTTTGGTGGCATTAAAAATTGCATTTTAAAAACCCAAATTCAGAGTGTTTTTTAAATAAATAAGTGTTATGATTTTTTAATATATTTTTTTTATAAGTCGGGAGGATATTATAGAGAGATCACGTTTTAAATATTGGAAAATATTTATTATATTGAAGAAAATCTAATAGTCAGCTTTAGAATTTCTTCTCGGAAAAAATAATATTATTATAAGGTCTAGTCGGCCGGTTTCTCAACTCGGCCAGTTGAATTATTTAACCAATTTATTAACGTTTTATAGTCAATTTCTATGAAATTTTCACTGATTTACGTTATATATAATATAATACACCTTATAATGTTAAATCGGTGAGACCATATTATAACAAATCTAACTAAATTGAATAAATAGTCTCACTGGTCGAGTTGAGAAACCGGCCGACTACAGGGTACTTTACCTTATGTGTATTAAAGTGGTTAAACTTTAAATATACTTTAAATAAACTTTAAATAAAACTTTAAAAAATACAAAAGCTACAAATAGAGCCTATAAAAATAATTATAACGGTGAAATTAAAATCCTACTGTTGTTCGTATTTCAATTTTTGACACATTAAAATTTCCCTTTTCCACTCTCCAAGGACATTATTTTTCTATACTGAAATTTGTTTGTATTAAAATAAAAAGTTTGAAAGAATAATAGTCAAATTATATATATTTTTTAATTTATGTCTAATATTACAAGCAATTTTTTGATTAAAAACAAACATAAATTTGGCATTATTTATTGAAATAAATATTTCAATTCATCCGAATGTGGTATCCAAATATTATTCAAATTAAACTGCTTGATTACATTTTATAAAATTAATTAAGCAGTGTTTTACTAAATTACACACATAAACATATTTTTTCATTCAATCAAAACTCTTGTAAAATATTGTAATGCAATATCCGTTATCAGGAAAATACAAATTAATATTTTTATGAAATATTGTTTGCAAATATTTGTTATCCATACAATACGTATTATAAAAAAAGAAGAAAAATTGATTATTACACTGAATTGGAGGTGAAATTTGTTGACATGAAGTACAGTTTTCTGTGAGAATAATATAGAGAGATTTGAATTGATTTTAAATTGAAATTTAATGAAGAATAGATTTTCATTTATTAGCACAACCAACATTCGAACATGGCCTTCAAAGGAATAATAGAATAAGGTATTATATAAATATTATCCAGATAGAATTGTTGTTATGACTTGGATTTCAAAATCAATTACCAAAACTAATATTATTCACTTTTTGATCGGGTCACATTTAAAGGACTCAATTCGATACATTGAATTTAATCTCTTTTGTATAGCGATAGATTGTGAAGATGGTTTACAAGAATTATATTAGTGTCTACAAGATAGTCACTTGTATAATTGCCAAAGAGCTATATAATCATCTGCCTTTAAGTAAGGAGAGACTGGGGCAGAATTAGCCACGTATTAGATAGTGGCATCTTATAGTTTGCTTTCGAAGGAATATTGGGGAAACCACTCTTTATTCTAAATATATATTTCCCTTACTATTCATTGAAATATTTATCAGCCTCATACAAACATTTTTTGTACAAATTATATGCAATGAAAAATTTCATTTGGTGGCTAACTACCCCGGTCTCCCCTATATATATGAGATAAAATTTTGGCAAACCGAAAATTTTGAGATTCAATATCTTCCAGATAGATTTTACGAATCTCTTTAAACATTTAAAGGCTTAATGGATTCGAATAAAGAATGTGACAAAAAAATATAATAAAGGAGAATGGGCAAAAGTGGTTTATAGAGCATCTACCCATGAAACCTATATCATTGAATAGGCATTGGTGTAGCTAACAACTTTTGTTCGAGATCAAAGTTCTAAACCGTCTTTCCATAAATAATTTTATGCAAAGACACGAATCTAGGGGAAAGTACACTCCCTTCGAACGTTCATTCCTTTGAATAATGTGAACTTTTTTTTAAGTTTCCCTAAGATACTTAAACATTTCTATTAAATATTAGTTAGTTTATTATCAATTATTGATAATTATGTGGAAATCTCTTAAGAAAAGTAAAAGAAATTCACATTATTCGATGGCATGAACGTTCGAAGGGAGAGTACTTTCCCCTACTGGATGATCACTAAAATGACATTTGAAAAAAGTGTTGAGTACTACATGAAGATGTACTGGCACGACTGGTACCATTTTCCGAAATCTAATCCAGGGTAATGCCAACTTCCAGCAGGATAATGCGGGAATTCACGAAGCAAGTCTTGTAATGCAGTGGTTCCAGGAGAAAGAACTGAAAATGTTGTAGGGTAAGGAAACGACGTAACAATTTATTGACAATAATCCGGTGATCGTCGGATGGAAAATTTCAGCCCAGAATAAAAAAAAAACTCTTCTTCCCAAAGCTTTCGGTGCCCTACGCACCGACTGAAGAAGATGTATAGGGCACCGTAAGCTTTGGGAAGAAGAGTTTTTTATTCTGGACTGAAATTTCCGAAATTTCCCATACGACGATCACCGGATTATTGTCAATGAAAATATTGTATTGACCAGTTGATTTTCCTGGCCTAAATCATATTGAAAATCTGTGAGGCGTCATTGCAAGAGAAATTAATGCAGAAGTTAAACAGTATCAGACCGTAGTGGCCGTAGATGAGCTCAAGAATGATAACAGATGCACATGGAGCAAATTGAGCTAAAAATTCTTCATGAATTGGTCTTAAATATGGCTAAAAGACTTATATATGCCATAAAGAATAAGGAATCATATAAAAATTATTAAAATAAGTCTCATTGATAAGTTTTTTTCTTCATTTTACTTAAAAATTGGCATTCAAACAGGGAATTTCGCTAAAAAATCTCCCAAAAATTTGATATTTTCTCTGGCGTGCATGCACGAACGCAAATTCACATGGATCACTACCACAAAAAAATGTTGTTGGATAGACCTATATTATACAAAAAATATAAGGTCTATGAGACTTACACAGAGAAAAATTACCCTCTAAATTCAAGAAAAAAATACTCTAACTAAGGGTTCGATTTTGCTCCAAGCAATTTTTTTCTTAAATTTCGCTTAAATTAAGAAAAAATTTCTAAAAGAGCATTTTCTTAAATTTTAGAGTACGATGGTTTTGAAATTCAGTAGCTTTGAATTTAGACTTTTTTACTCTTAAATTTAGAGAAAAATAGTTTTGAATTTGTAGCAAAAATGGTTTTGATTTTAGAGTATTGTGGTTTTGATTTTAGAGCATTGTGGTTTTGATTTTAGAAACTTATGGGTTTGATTTTAGAGTATCATGGTTTTGATTTTAGAAACTTATGGTTTTGATTTTAGAGTATCATGGTTTTGATTTTAGAGTATTGTGGTTTTGATTTTAGAGTATCATGGTTTTGATTTTAGAGAATTGTGGTTTTGATTTTAGAAACTTATGGTTTTGATTTTAGAAACTTATGGTTTTGATTTTAGAAACTTATGGGTTTGATTTTAGAAACTTATGGGTTTGATTTTAGAAACTTATGGTTTTGATTTTAGAGTATTGTGGTTTTGATTTTAGAAACTTATGGTTTTGATTTTAGAGTACCATGGTTTTGATTTTAGAGTATCATGGTTTTGATTTTAGAGTATTGTGGTTTTGATTTTAGAAACTTATGGTTTTGATTTTAGAAACTTATGGGTTTGATTTTAGAAACTTATGGTTTTGATTTTAGAGTATTGTGGATTTGATTTTAGAAACTTATGGTTTTGATTTTAGAAACTTATGGTTTTGATTTTAGAGTACCATGGTTTTGATTTTAGAGTATCATGGTTTTGATTTTAGAGTATTGTGGTTTTGATTTTAGAAACTTATGGTTTTGATTTTAGAAACTTATGGGTTTGATTTTAGAAACTTATGGTTTTGATTTTAGAAACTTATGGTTTTGATTTTAGAGTATCGTGGTTTTGATTTTAGAGTACCATGGTTTTGATTTTAGAGTACCATGGTTTTGATTTTAGAGTACCATGGTTTTGATTTTAGGGTACCATGGTTTTGATTTTAGAGTACCATGGTTTTGATTTTAGAGTACCATGGTTTTGATTTTAGAGTACCATGGTTTTGATTTTAGGGTACCATGATTTTAGAGTACCATGGTTTTGATTTTAGAGAACCATGGTTTTGATTTTGGAGTGTTTGCTGTGTTGATTGTCGAGTATTGCTGGTTCTGAAAGTAGAGTATTCTGAGGTTTTGAATCAAGGCAATTTGAGAGTTTTTTTGTGAATGTTATATATTTCATTCTTTACCTTTTTCCACGTGATGCATATGATGCGCGCGTATTCGCTTCCATGAAACTCTCATATGCATCTTTCATTTCAATTTTCTATATGAACTTTGCCAATCGGAATTTACCTCCACTGAAGTATGTTACTTAATCTGAAATATTTAAGAGTATAATGGTTTTGATTTTAGAGTATCAAGGCTTAGAACCTCTCATAGTCTGTCTTATTTCGATATTTTTATATAAACTTTTCCAATCGGAATTCATCTCCACTGAAGTATGTTGCTTAATCTGAAATATTTAAGACTAATATGGTTTTGATTTTAGAATATTATTGTCTTGCTTTTAGAGTACTTTGGTTTTGATGTTGGTCTATTGTGGTTTTGAATTCTTTTAGAGATTTGGGGATTTGATTTTAGACTATTGTGGTGATGATTCTACAGCATTGTGGTTTTGATTTTAGAGTATCGTGGTTTTGATTTTAGAGTATTATAGTTTTGATTTTAGAAACTCATGGTTTTGATTTTAGAGTATTATGGTTTTGATTTTAGAAACTCATGGTTTTGATTTTAGAGTATTATGGTTTTGATTTTAGAAACTCATGGTTTTGATTTTAGAGTATTATGGTTTTGATTTTAGAGTATCATGGTTTTGATTTTAGAGTATTATGGTTTTGATTTTAGAGTATTGTGGTTTTGATTTTAGAGTATTGTGGTTTTGATTTTAGAGTATTATGGTTTTGATTTTAGAGTATCATGGTTTTGATTTTAGAAACTTATGGTTTTGATTTTAGAAACTTATGGTTTTGATTTTAGAAACTTATGGGTTTGATTGTAGAAACTCATGGTTTTGATTTTAGAGTATTATGGTTTTGATTTTAGAGTATTGTGGTTTTGATTTTAGAGTATTGTGGTTTTGATTTTAGAGTATTATGGTTTTGATTTTAGAGTATCATGGTTTTGGTTTTAGAAACTTATGGTTTTGATTTTAGAAACTTATGGTTTTGATTTTAGAAACTTATGGGTTTGATTTTAGAAACTCATGGTTTTGAGTTTAGAGTATTATGGTTTTGATTTTAGAGTACTGTGGTTTTGATTTTAGAGTATCATGGTTTTGATTCTAGAGTATCATGGTTTTGATTTTAGAGTATTGTGGTTTTGATTTTAGAGTATCATGGTTTTGATTTTAGAGTATTGTGGTTTTGATTTTAGAGTATTGTGGTTTTGATTTTAGAGTATCATGGTTTTGATTTTAGAGTATTGTGGTTTTGATTTTAGAAACTTATGGTTTTGATTTTAGAGTATCATGGTTTTGATTTTAGAGTATCGTGGCTTTGATTTTAGAGTATTGTGGTTTTGATTTTAGAGTATTATGGTTTTGATTTTAGAGTATCGTGGTTTTGATTTTAGAGTATCATGGTTTTGATTTTAGAGTATTATGGTTTTGATTTTAGAGTATTGTGGTTTTGATTTTAGAGTATTGTGGTTTTGATTTTAGAGTATTATGGTTTTGATTTTAGAGTATCATGGTTTTGGTTTTAGAAACTTATGGTTTTGATTTTAGAAACTTATGGTTTTGATTTTAGAAACTTATGGGTTTGATTTTAGAAACTCATGGTTTTGAGTTTAGAGTATTATGGTTTTGATTTTAGAGTACTGTGGTTTTGATTTTAGAGTATCATGGTTTTGATTTTAGAGTATCATGGTTTTGATTTTAGAGTATTGTGGTTTTGATTTTAAAGTATCGTGGTTTTGATTTTAGAGTATCAGGGTTTTGAGTTTAGAGTCTCATGGTTTTGATTTTAGAGTATCGTGGTTTTGATTTTAGAGTATCATGGTATTGTTTTTAGAAATTTATGGGTTTGATTTTAGAAACTTATGGGTTTGATTTTAGAAACTTATGGGTTTGATTTTAGAAACTTATGGGTTTGATTTTAGAGTATCATGGTTTTGATTTTAGAATCTTATGGTTTTGATTTTAGAAACTTATGGTTTTGATTTTAGAAACTTATGGGTTTGATTTTAGAAACTTATGGGTTTGATTTTAGAGTCTCATGGTTTTGATTTTAGAGTATCGTGGTTTTGATTTTAGAGCATTGTCGTTTTGATTTTAGAGTATCGTGGTTTTGATTTTAGAGCATTGTGGTTTTGATTTTAGAGTATCATGGTTTTGATTTTAGAAACTTATAGTTTTGATTTTAGAGTATGATGGTTTCGATTTTAGAGTATCAAGGTTTTGATTTTAGAAACTTATGGTTTTGATTTTAGAGTATTATGGTTTTTCTAAAATCAAAACCCTGATACTCTAAAATCAAAACCATAATACTCTAAAATCAAAACCATAAGTTTCTAAAATCAAACCCATAAGTTTCTAATATCAAAACCACGATACTGTAAAATCAAAACCATAATGCTCTAAAATCAAAACCATGAGACTCTAAAATCAAAACCATGAGACTCTAAAATCAAAACCCTGATACTCTAAAATCAAAACCATGAGACTCTAAAATCAAAACCCTGATACTCTAAAATCAAAACCATGAGACTCTAAAATCAAAACCATGAGACTCTAAAATCAAAACCATAAGTTTCTAAAATCAAACCCATAAGTTTCTAAAATCAAAACCACAAGTTTCTAAAATCAAAACCACAATGCTCTAAAATCAAAACCACGATACTCTAAAATCAAAACCATAATACTCTAAAATCAAACCCATGAGTTTCTAAAATCAAAACCATAAGTTTCTAAAATCAAACCCATAATTTTCTAAAAACAAAACTATAAGTTTCTAAAATCAAAACCACAATGCTCTAAAATCAAAACCACAATACTCTAAAACCAAAACCATGAGACTCTAAAATCAAAACCCTGATACTCTAAAATCAAAACCATGAGACTCTAAAATCAAAACCATGAGACTCTAAAATCAAAACCATAAGTTTCTAAAATCAAACCCATAAGTTTCTAAAATCAAAACCACAAGTTTCTAAAATCAAAACCACAATGCTCTAAAATCAAAACCACGATACTCTAAAATCAAAACCATAATACTCTGAAATCAAACCCATAAGTTTCTAAAATCAAAACCATAAGTTTCTGAAATTAATCCCATAATTTTCTAAAAACAAAACTATAAGTTTCTAAAATCAAAACCACAATGCTCTAAAATCAAAACCACAATACTCTAAAACCAAAACAATGAGACTTTAAAATCAAAACCCTGATACTCTAAAATCAAAACCATGAGATTCTAAAATCAAACCCATAAGTTTCTAAAATCAAACCCATAAGTTTCTAAAATCAAAACCATAAGTTTCTAAAATTAAACCCATAATTTTCTAAAAACAAAACTATAAGTTTCTAAAATCAAAACCACAATGCTCTAAAATCAAAACCACAATACTCTAAAACCAAAACAATGAGACTTTAAAATCAAAACCCTGATACTCTAAAATCAAAACCATAAGTTTCTAAAAACAAAACCATAAGTTTCTAAAATCAAAACCACAATGCTCTAAAATCAAAACCACAATACTCTAAAATCAAAACCCTGATACTCTAAAATCAAAACCATGAGACTCTAAAGTCAAACCCATAAGTTTCTAAAATCAAACCCATAGGTTTCTAAAATCAAAACCATAAGTTTCTAAAATCAAAACCATAAGTTTCTAAAAACAAAACCATAAGTTTCTAAAATCAAAACCACATTGCTCTAAAATCGAAACCACGATACTCTAAAATCAAAACCCTGATACTCTAAAATCAAAACCATGAGACTCTAAAATCAAACCCATAAGTTTCTAAAATCAAACCCATAGGTTTCTAAAATCAAAACCATAAGTTTCTAAAATCAAACCCATAAGTTTCTAAAATCAAAACCACAAGTTTCTAAAATCAAAACCACAATGCTCTAAAATCAAAACCACGATACTCTAAAATCAAAACCATAATACTCTAAAATCAAACCCATAAGTTTCTAAAATCAAAACCATAAGTTTCTAAAATCAAACCCATAATTTTCTAAAAACAAAACTATAAATTTCTAAAATCAAAACCACAATGCTCTAAAATCAAAACCACAATACTCTAAAACCAAAACCATGAGACTTTAAAATCAAAACCCTGATACTCTAAAATCAAAACCATGAGACTCTAAAATCAAACCCATAAGTTTCTAAAATCAAACCCATAAGTTTCTAAAATCAAAATCATAAGTTTCTAAAATCAAAACCATGATACTCTAAAATCAAAACCATAAGTTTCTAAAAACAAAACCATAAGTTTCTAAAATCAAAACCACAATGCTCTAAAATCAAAACCACGATACTCTAAAATCAAAACCCTGATACTCTAAAATCAAAACCATGAGACTCTAAAATCAAACCCATAAGTTTCTAAAATCAAACCCATAGGTTTCTAAAATCAAAACCATAAGTTTCTAAAATCAAAACCATAAGTTTCTAAAAACAAAACCATAAGTTTCTAAAATCAAAACCACAATGCTCTAAGATCAAAACCACGATACTCTAAAATCAAAAACATGAGACTCTAAAATCAAAACCCTGATACTCTAAAATCAAAACCATGATACTCTAAAATCAAAACCATAAGTTTCTAAAATCAAACCCATAAGTTTCTAAAAACAAAACCATAAGTTTCTAAAATCAAAACCACAATGCTCTAAGATCAAAACCACGATACTCTAAAATCAAAAACATGAGACTCTAAAATCAAAACCCTGATACTCTAAAATCAAAACCATGAGACTCTAAAATCAAAACCATAAGTTTCTAAAATCAAACCCATAAGTTTCTAAAATCAAACCCATAAGTTTCTAAAATCAAAACCATAAGTTTCTAAAATCAAAACCATGATACTCTAAAATCAAAACCATAAGTTTCTGAAATCAAACCCATAAGTTTCTAAAAACAAAACCATAAGTTTCTAAAATCAAAACCACAATGCTATATAAAATCAAAACCACGATACTCTAAAATCAAAACCATGAGACTTTAAAATCAAAACGCTGATACTCTAAAATCAAAACCATGATACTCTAAAATCAAAACCATAAGTTTCTAAAATCAAACCCATAAGTTTCTAAAAACAAAACCATAAGTTTCTAAAATCAAAACCATAATGCTCTAAAATCAAAACCACGATACTCTAAAATCAAAACCATGAGACTCTAAAATCAAAACCGTAATACTCTAAAATCAAACCCATGTTTCTAAAATCAAACCCATAATTTTCTAAAATCAAACCCATAAGTTTCTAAAATCAAAACCATAAGTTTCTAAAATCAAAACCATAAGTTTCTAAAAACAAAACCATAAGTTTCTAAAATCAAAACCACAATGCTCTAAAATCAAAACCACGATACTCTAAAATCAAAACCCTGATACTCTAAAATCAAAACCATGAGACTCTAAAATCAAACCCATAAGTTTCTAAAATCAAACCCATAGGTTTCTAAAATCAAAACCATAAGTTTCTAAAATCAAAACCATGATACTCTAAAATCAAAACCATAAGTTTCTAAAATCAAACCCATAAGTTTCTAAAAACAAAACCATAAGTTTCTAAAATCAAAACCACAATGCTCTAAAATCAAAACCACGATACTCTAAAATCAAAACCATGAGACTCTAAAATCAAAACCCTGATACTCTAAAATCAAAACCATGAGACTCTAAAATCAAAACCATGATACTCTAAAATCAAAACCATCATACTCTAAAATCAAAACCAAAAGTTTCTAAAATCAAAACCATAAGTTTCTAAAATCAAAACCACAATGCTCTAAAATCGAAACCACGATACTCTAAAATCAAAACCACGATACTCTAAAATCAAACCCATAAGTTTCTAAAATCAAAACCACAATACTCTAAAATCAAGACCATAATAGTATAATAGAATTCAAAACCACTATACTCTTATTTCGAAACGATGATTTCGCTAAGATCAAAACCAAAATAGTCTTAACTCGAAACCTCTATACTCTAAAATCAAAACCATGACCTTCTAACTTTAAAACTTCTGTATGCTCTATCAGTGTTCAAAACTACGATTCTCTAAAATCAAACCCACTGTTCTCCTATTATTAAGCACAATTTATTCTATTTTTTAAACTATCATACTCTTTTAGAGAAATTCAAGCGCAAAATATCTCAATTATAGGGGAAAATAGTTTGAAATTCTTGTACTCTTGATTCAAAACCACGTTTCTTAATTTTTTCTAACTCAAAATTTTTCTCTGTGTACAGATCACCCATACCACCCACTTATAGGTCCGTTCCTATTTGAATTTCGTTCACTGTACGTTTGTATGTTCTCTGAGATTTTACAATTTTTTTGAGGCTAGAAGTATTCTCAATAAGATGTAGATATAGCTACTCTTTTTTAACCTATTCCTAGCGTTTCTCAACCACTTGATTAATAGACTTAAGGACAGAATCACATTGACAATAAAATGCTCTCCGTAGCCTCACGGTATTTCATTAATTTACGCATATTCATTGCAAAACTTACGCAAATTCTCGATTACCGTATTACCTTATCTCATACTCGGTAGCACTAGGTGAAAATAATATAAGAAAATTGAATATATGAAACGAAAATTCAATAAACGGTGAGCAAAAAAAAACTATAAGAGAAATTAATCCCACAATTTTTTTTTGCTCACCGTTTATCGAATTTTCGTTTAATTTCTTCAATTTTCTTATATTAATTTCACCTAGTGCCACCGATTATGAGATAAGGTAATACAGTAATGGAGAATTTGCGTAAATTTTGAAAATGCGTAAATTAACGAAATACCGTGAGCATTTTACTGTCAATGCAATGTGATTCTTCCTTAAATGAAAACAGTCGATAGTTGACTATGCAGTACCGCTATATAATAGTTTCAACAACCACCATAAGAGGCGTTTTATGGCCTTGATGGACTGAATAAAAAAGTTGCATACACCTAGAAAAAGTTAAAATACATTTTCTGAATTTTTTAAAGTATTATAGAGAGATATGATATAGCCTCATTGTATTCATTGATTTCAGTAGAATCATTATATATTTTGCCTTGTTTTTTGAACTGTGATTTATTTATTTTTTGATTTTCTAATTGAGTTTGTAGAGCGTGCGGCCTATTCGACACATGTCAGCCCTCGTCGATGGCTGCAACCCACCAATTCACTCTCAGGAAGTTGAAATAAGGGTGGCAACCTCAGTTCCCTATTTTCCTTAATAAGTTTTTAATTCTTTTTAGGTGAGCCCTATCAGGTTTTATATTACTGAATAGCCCTTTCATAAACCTTGATCCGATGTTCAGTTTTCTACTATTTCTTTAAAAGAATATATAATGAAAGGAGGTATGAGAGTAGAAACTTATATGCATAATAGTTAAAGAAACTTTCCTAAGCCTTGTTTCTATGCAGTGTTTCAACTTTCTACCTTTTCTCAGTGAGTAGTTATAATGAAAAAGGTCTTTATTTTGTATGGAAGCTACTGTATAGAGGGGTGGGCCAAGGGGGTAGTATACATGGATAAAAGGTTTAAGACGTACACTGACCCCATACCGAATTTCATGAAGATTCCTTCATCTGACCTTGAGTAATTCGATGTCAAAATAATATTCTTTTTTACGAATAAAGGATAAAGGCGTTTTTACAAAGACTCCCGGCGAATATCGTCCTGGATCTCTGTAGTTTTTCATCCTACACCATTATCTATAAAATGCGCCTAGTTCCGTCTATGGACGCCTCATAGACCACCTCTCATACATTTTTGCCTATTATCCTTTCTCTTTTTAAAATGATTCAAATACAGTAGATATTTATACAGCAGTGAGTGGTTTCAGAGAAACACGAAATCAGTATTCGTTTGAAAATTTTCGGACAAGTTCTCGCTCCAGAAATTCTTGAGTTGTATCAATGTTAAAAGTAGGAGAAAACGGGTATAATTGACAGAAAAATGTCTTTAGGACATTTTTCAGTGTCCTGAAGAATACAAAAAAGCATCTTAAATATTTCCATTCTCCTTGGAACATTTTGACTAGAATAAAATGAGAACACTCTGCGAATTTTCGTCGTCATTGATTTTTTTCTATTTATTATATTTTTAGACTTTAACTTTTTTGGGAGATAACGTATAAAAATGTTCATGCAATGGAAAATTTACTTGTGCGGAGGGTCTCTGAGAAACTTAAAATCAATAACTGTAACCATTTGGTCTCTATGAAAGTAAAAAACAGAGAGAATATTCCTTTATTTTTCTTGAAACTATATTCACAGAATTATTCCAATACATTATATGGCTTTGCAGCCCTTGTAGTGATGATCAGGGACTGAAATCTGGTTGAATTGCAAAACCGAAAGATTGGACTATGTAATAAGAATTACTATGTATTTCACACTTGAGTTCGCGCAATAATAGTCTAAAAATGTGGGGTGTGAACAAATTAGGCCAAGTATATTATCGTTCTAAATGAGAATTGTGCTAATATTTCTTCAAAGAAAAAGGACTAAAACCATCAATAAACTCGAAAATTGATTGTCTTAAAGTTGTTTGTCCATCTTACTTAATTTTCTCTTCATCACGTTTAAACGCACAAAGTCAATAATTCTCGTCTCCAATTTCGAATGGATGGGGAAGAGGAAGATGAGTGTTTGAGGGGGGAAAAAAGGAAGAATGTCTCTTAAAATGTTATCTGAGAAAATATATATATCGAGTGGGCAACACGAAGAAGAAAAAGTACGTGAGAATATGCTTGTGACAAACCTGAAGTGAAAATCTCCGGTGAGCAACTTTTCTGCCTCCACGTCTTTTACTAATATGCGGATTATCCTGACGCAGTGTCTTATTTTTCAGAATTTCTAATTGTGTATACAGTCTACAATGAAAAGAAAGACATAAATGCAAGAGAAGATTAGAGAATTTCGTGTGCAAGTTCTGGGATAGAAAGTTATGACACAAAAATGTTTTCTTTTTTTAGTTAATTACCTTTTCAGTTCTGCCCTAATGTCTTCTGGATTCATCTCGGAGAGGCTCAAGTCCCCAATATCTGGATCACCAAGGATGCATGTGCCACCACCACCAACACCACTTCCAGCGACTCCATGATGGGAGGCATCATGGGATCCCTTAAAAGCATCCACAGGTAAGCGGCATGATAGTTCTTGGGTTAAGGAACGAACCTGCAAGCTATTCTGATGCAAACACCAACAAACATCCACAGTAAAAAGTTCAGAGAGAAAGATAGAGAGACAGAGGCAGGCATTTTGCAAGGAACCGAAAGGAATCACTTTTGTACAACATTATTAAAAGAAAGAAAAAAAAACTATACAGGAGCCGCACTTTTGTTCTCTGCACACAAACTTATATTGTGTTTGCCTTATCAGTGTTATTGATTAATTGGAAGGTCAATGACGAGGAAAACTGAGAGTAAATTGTCTGGGAAATTTCTTTTGTGGATTTTGTGAAAATAAATATACATTGCAAACCACTGTTTAACCAATAAATTAAAGACTATAAGGAGACATCTAAAAGACATCATCCTGCATAGAATAACAACAAAGACTAATAGTTTAATGGCAAAAAGCAGCTGAACAATTAATAAAGTGACTTAACATATACCAACTTGAAGGATAGTACAGGAAATGGAACTAAAGGAGGAAAGGATATGGCCAAGGGGTGTTCAAAACCTCACTTGAATTGAATCATGTCCTAATTCACATACAAGGCACGTTCATATTTTCCTTCATTGTGAAATACATTTTCTGGATAATATAATAGGTTTACCTATATGAATTTTGAGCACTCTCCCATAAGGTGTTTCAGGTTCTTCTTGAAATTTCAAATTTCTCTCTGGATTGTAACCATATTATATAAGTAAATTGATGACTAGAATACGTCGCTCATTAGGAATTAAAGGGACACATCTCGGGCCACAAGTGTAATTTCATTGCTAATCTTACTAGGGTATATTTCCTAATTCAAAACAATTTCTAGACGCTTTAATTTTGACAGAAGATTCAACACAATAAGTTCATATTTTTTCTGAAGAGAATTACATAAATTTGCTCCTTGACTCTTCTAGAATGTTACTGTTTAGTGAAAATTCTTTAGATATAATTGGAAAACTTTTAAAATACAAGAAAAATACGCGAGTGTAAAATGCTTCTATTGGAATCAAATTAATCCAAATGGAGACAAGGGAAAGTTTCTAATTGGAGACAAACAGTGTAAGTGAAACCGCGACGAAAGGCTTCCAAAACCTTGTTGTGTTGCTCTTGAGTGCAGGATTTCTTCTTATCCCTGGTCTTTACTCCTTTCCCATCTAAAACAATAAGAAAATCTCTCCAAAAAGAATCATATTTCCGGGGTTTTTTATTGAAGCATTTGCAGACACTTCAGAAAAACACCTTTTGTTCACGAAATAGGTAATTATTTCATTTGAAACTTCACGTACCGTTAACAATAAAGATTAGCACTTAATTTAACTAACATTAGTCAGAAATATGACATAAATGTTAAATAAAATGAATAAACAACAGTCACCTCATTGTGTTTTTTATTGGAAAACATGCTCGATCGATGAAAAATTCGATAGTGAAAAGGTACACTTGTAATCCTTCTGAGAAATTAACAAATTAAAATTTGTGAATATGAATGGATTTTCGTTTTATTTGGAGCAAAATTAACTAAATAATGGAACTGTGGTATAGAAAATACGTATATAAAAATAATAATTTAGTACTATATTTATCATGAAAAAAATTACGTTTCCATTTGGAGTAGCGAAAAATTTCCATTTAGAGCGGATTTTGAATTAGCTTAATTTACCCTATAGTTTTATTTTTTAGGGGCACGCAATGGTTTAAACAATACAGTAGACTCTCGTTAATTCGGCTCTTTTAAGATCGGGCTACTCTTTAATTCAGGCAGCAGTTACATTTGAAAAAAGTTGTTGTCATTTTTCAAGTTTGATTATGATTATCAAATGAATCAAATATGCTCAAATTTGGCATGGGTTGTCTTTGTTTTGATGTGATATTGCATTATTAAAGGATTTTCATGCAATTTACCATATACACAGTGGCAGTCAAAATAATATAATCAACTCCGCAAAGACCACTATTTTACCTTTAGCATTTTTGTTTATTCTAATTCGTTGAAATAATTTTGATATAGAAATCTTCAAATAATTACTTTACGTCAAATAAGTA
The DNA here is from genome assembly GCF_024763615.1 of Phlebotomus papatasi. Classification (NCBI taxonomy): domain Eukaryota; kingdom Metazoa; phylum Arthropoda; class Insecta; order Diptera; family Psychodidae; genus Phlebotomus; species Phlebotomus papatasi. The sequence goes on from NC_077224.1 coordinate 41,632,184, forward strand.
TTGTTTTGGCTGCTAGAGGTCTCTATTTTTCACAAAATACATCAATAATGAAATTTGGTTTGAACAACACGATAGGACCACTTTCATTTAAATTAAAGAATGTGTTTTATAATTCGAATAAGTTTAAACAAAGCCATATTTAGTAACCATAAATGACAGTTTTCCAATTTTTTTGGCCGAACTGAATTTCATTATTGACGTATTCTATGTAAAATAGAGACAACTAACGGCCGAAACAACCCTTATTCTACGATCCTAATAATTTGAAGATTTCTACTTGAGAATTATATCAACAATTTGGGAAAAAATGCAAAAGTTAAAAAAAATATAAGCTTTGCAAAGTGATTCTATTATTTTGGCCGCCACTGTATATATGAGTGTGTATAAACTCAATATATGTAGGGGAAAGTGACCATGCTTGATACGATCCAAGCTTGATAATAACTATTTTTTTCTTATGTTAATCAATAGTTATGACTCATCGCAATATATTTCAATAGCTGGTGCTAAGCCTCACATTTCCTAAAAAAATTAGGATCCTAGCTCTTTTTTCCTAGTTTCAGGAAGCAAAAATCAAAAATAGGCCCAAAACTGTAATTTCGATACATGATATTTCATAAGTATTTCTTAATTAATGTCGCTGTTCACGAAGACTACTATCATAGGCACATAGAGGGGTCATCAGTACTAATATTTATGTAAAAATATTTTTACTTGGTGGACACTGTTTTTGTGGGTGGTAACAAATTTATAAATTCTACCTGTGTCCATCCTATATTTTAAGAAGGGTCCATGAATGATAATTTTAATGTGGCAACTATATCATTAGATGTGATTATTTCATAATTACACATATTGCAATACGCCAATTTTATCAACAATTGACATAATCTTAAACCCTGTTGCCTGAATTTTAAGGTTGCAGAATGACATTTTCATGGACTCAAAGTGAAAAAATGGTTTTCGCTAGCGCCCTAATGTCATAAAAACATGGCTTAGAAAAATTAGATAAAAGTAATTTTAAAACTAATAACCAGTCTTACAAACGACTTAAACAGATAGATTAGAGTTCCGTCTAAATATTGATGTGCAATTTTTTGTATCCGGTGAATTTTTTGCAGTGAAAATGGGCCTCCGAATTGTCGAATCAATTATTATACAGGAAGGCCCCGGACCCAACTTGTATAAAAATCGCTACTGAATTTCCATTTTCTTCTTGAAGAAAATCTAAGGATTTCCAAGAACTATTTGAGGTTGGATTATATGAACCTAATAAGTGAGACATTTTTTTGTCATAGTGGAAGAATCGCTTCGATTTGTGTGTTAATCAGAAAATAATCACAAACCTTGGACATCATTTTACAGTATCAAGCATGGTCACTTTCCCCTATGTAGATGAATAAAAAATCGTTGCATTTCAAAAAGTTTGTCGCCCGAATTTCTCTCTAATTCGGGTGACACTTCGGTCCCAAATGTCCGAATTTGAGAGAGTCTACTGTACCTCACTCGCTATTTTAATGCAAGTATCACTAGTTCATATCATCTTTATAGGTCACTAGAAATTTTCTACAATTAAAATATAATCATATTATAATATTAAACATTATTTTTTAGTTTAACAGTTTAATAATACAGATTTTCTAAATTTAGAATCCTCAACATACAGTGTCGGCCAAAAGTTTCTTGACAAATTTATGTTGGAGAAACCAGATGGTGAAAAATGGTAGAAAAACAACTTTATTTTCTTTTTCTTTTTGCAAATGAGTGTCTGTAATTTATAGACATTATTTATGTATTTAAAAAAATTCATTTTGTTTCATATCAAAAATAAGTTTTACCAAAATTGATCATTTTTCATCGTCCAAAAATTTCTTGACACTTTTGGAAAAGTAACTCAAAATGGTCAAATACTTCGATGCAAGCCATTGTCACGAGGCATCGACCTCGAGGCATACCTAAAACCAAGGGGGTAGCCAGTTTGATAAAATGTGAAGTTACTTCTCATTTGGTCTCATTCTTGCAATTTTCTAACTCATGTGAAGTAATTACAATAAAACATTTCCTTAGTACACTGAAAAAAATTAGAGGTAATATCAAATAAGTCACCAAATTTTAATTTACACTAAACTAAGATATGTAAAACCCGTATAAATAATGTAGCTTCTTTTCTACAGTCTTAAGTTTTAATTATTTTAAAGCAGTTCACAAAAATATCAATTGATTTATCAATTTCAACATTTTTTTTTAAATGGCATTTTTCGAGTAGTGTACCAACGGTCCCCAAGCAATTCTATACGAAAATTATTCACTTGCAGGACAACAATTTCATCGTAATTTTTCTAGACATTCTGCTGAAATTATTGCACTACACAGCATTTCATAATTGAATTTGTACTTTCAATTGACTAACTTTTCACAAACTTTGCTCTTAACAATAATAATTTATTATAAAATATAACAATTTTCCAATACCTTACACAGAGACTGAGACGGTCGATATGTCTTCCAGAATGTCTCTCTCTCTTTCAACAGTACCTTCACTCTCTTTTATGAAAGTCCATATAGAAAAAACAAGTGGTTACCCCCTTGCTTAAAACAAGGTGACTGAATCAAATTCAGGATCTTGCCTTGGAACGCCTCGGGATCGAACCCGAACATCTTTCTGAAGTGGCGGAGGATCTGCAAGTATTGGCTGCTAATTTGGATGTCATGGGCCCGCGACCCCAATAGGGATAAGCGGTTGAAAATGATGATGATGACTTCGAAAAAAAAATTAAGGGTTTTAGCAAATTAAAGTGTCATGAAAATCAAATTTGGAAATATTTGCAAATGAGTCATATTAGGAGCCAAGAGAAAATCTTCAGAAAATTCTGAGATTGAATGGCTATCGTCTGAAGGGTACTTTGTACGGTTTTGTAATGAATTTTAATGACTTTTGATGTTTCTGTTTTTCCAAAAAGTCTTTATTATTTGTAGGGAGAAGTGGGGCACATTTGAATTGGGGCAGCTTTAAATTGGGGCAACTTTGAATTGGGGTAGCTTTGAAATAGGACTTTTTTCTCCTATTTATAAATGAAACTGGACCGTAACATGATATGGTTTAGGTTAGGGGTGTGCGAGAGCTGTTTGGATCCCAATAAATGTCAAAATAAATTTGATCAGGTAGCGTTTTGACCATTGGCATAAAAGGCTTCATTTGACGCTTGTTCGGTTTCAAACGGTTCTTGCACACTTCTGATTTAGGTCCTCAATCTAAATGGGAAGTAAATTACATTCCGATAAGGCTTAGGTCTATTTAAAATAAAAGTAGGAGAAAAAACCTAATTTCTAAGCTGCCCCAAAGTGTGTCACTTTCCCCTACTAACCGACCCTTCAATGCGTTTCTATTTTCAGGCATATCATCCGCTCCTTGATTGTACCCCTGTTACTTCGTAATGAATGATCCATATTCTAATCCATTATATTTTATATTATTTTATAAACTTTAGTTTAGGCACTTGTGATCGAAAGAATTAGGACAAAATTCAATTTTCAAGTTGAACATCCTTTGGGGAGTACGAGGATGGTATTTTTCGCGACATGAGATAACATCCTACCTGTTTATGTTGATACCACAACTTTGGCAGAAAAATTAGTCCCAACGTGACGGTGTTTGTGAGTTGAGATCTCAAGAAGAGTGCCAGAAAGATTGCACCTGGACTGAGTTCTGGCAAATACAGTGCTCTTAGGGTATAAAAAATGGATGACACTACAAATTCAATCAAGATAGAAACCACGAGGAACTGTCTTTCCTGAAATATAAAGAAAAAACAACAATTTGGCTCTTTACATTGAGCATGAGGTACAAATTTCAATTTGAGAATTGTGGGAAAATTCTTTGTAAGATAAATAAGAATCTCTCTGGATCTGGATACATGTAACTTCCCAAGAAGCATTTTCTTTTCCTTAATCAAGAAGTAAAAGGGTTTACATTCGCCGCCCCTATAATATACTCCTAATGTGTTATATGAAGGCTTATAACGAAGATTTTGTGTTTAAATACTTGTACAAGTATACTTATATTTTTATTAGTGATACTTGTATACTTATAACACTGATACAAGCAAGTAATATTTATTTCTTTTAATGTCTTGCTTAGAAAATATGGAAAAAATTGTGCTTGCGTATTGATTCTTTCGTCAGACCACCCACAAAAGCTTAAAGACCTCAAATCCCTTCTATATTGTTTTTTTTAAAAGTTAAAAACGTAAAAAGTTATATTTTGTTCTGCATTAGCGAAGGTAGTCAAAACGCGCCAGCTTTCTAATGCTGCCATTTTTTTTCTTTTTTTTTTTTTAAACGAAAATTCTTTTCTATTAATTATTAGATACATAGTCTAATTCCAAACAAGAAATTATGTTCAAAATTTAAACATTTTGTCTGTCATTTGGAGGCTAGCGCTTTCAAAAGCTCACCACCACCCTCTATAATATATTCATCCATTTATTAAATTTCACTGTGTTGGAACTTTAATAAATTTTAATACGTCCATTCATTTAAATTACAATGACGAAAAGCTTTATGAATTGCAATGTAATAAATTTTATCATTAAATGCGTTATTGAAATGAACATGGCCAATCAATAGCTATTTTTAATTCAATTTCGAATCAGTACTCAGCACGTAATTATCTACCTCAGGTTTAAAAATATACCTATATTAATTTATATATCTGGAATTTATTGAAAAATACGTGGTAATTGAGATTTTGTTTTCAAAAGCGCCTGGTCAAAGAAAAATTTAATTAGAATAGAATAGGTTAGAATAACGTTGCTTAATCCAATTCCATTACCTTTGGAAGTTGAAAATAAGTACTGTCAGTCAGTAAAAGAATAATTTCGAAAAAAAACAACAAAATTAAAATTTTTGGGAGAAATAAACTAATTCATAATTTTAGATACTTTTTTGTTTATAGATACTTAGATTGTGATATAAATAGAAGCTTTTTTTTGTTTATATTATTAATAATATTTATCTTACCCGAAATTGTGTATTGGCATTACGGCTGGCATAGCCGAGATGAAGTCCAAAGGCCAGAATGAACATTTCTCCGGCCTGAGTGACGTAGTCCCACTTAAGTGGGCGGCAGGTGTTTGTGTCGTCTTCTTCGAGACCCAGTAGCCCCCCATGCTCAAGGAAGTCCATGGCAGACGCCGTGAAAGCTGACAAGTAGCACAACACAGCCACGATCATGGCACAGAGATACTTGAGAAGATCCAAGTCTCGGACTACCCATCTGTGGGCCTTTCGAGTCCGGAATTCAATGAGATGACGATATAATTTGAGAATGATGGCGCCGTAGCAGATGACGAAGCCCAGTTCACGACACCAGGGTTCTAGGAGACATCGGAGTGTGGAAGCAGGTAGAAAATGAAGGGCCACCTGTGGCAATATTAAAATGAGATTCAAATTAAAACTTATTATTAAAGTAGGGGAGACTGGGGCAAAAAGTCACAAAACGGATATTTTATTTTTTTACAAGCTACTCAAACGCTTCAAATATTTCTAATTAGCGCAGTTTTATAGGAAATTTACCGCTCTACAACTTTGTGAAAGTAATTTTCCTCTATTTTGTAAGGAAATACGTTTACCTAGCCAATTTCTAAAAGGTAATTTTGTGACTTCTCAAAAATGCTGGGGCAAATAGTACCAGACATGGGGCATTATGATATTTTGATTCCTTTGATTCGCTTCATTACGAGCTTCCGTAAATTAAAAAAAAATACCTACACAGAAAAAAATATTTTGTAAAACTGTTCGTAAATGTTTGTGAAATCCTATGGTAGACTTACGAAATGCTCGTGAATTGTATAACCCACAAACAAGTTCGTAGTATTTTGTACTTTTTTCACAAACATTGTTCGTAAAATGAATATTTGACGAATATTTTTTATACTTTTACAAACATTTGTTCTTAAATGTTCGTAAACACACAAAAAATTTTCGTAAAATTTTGTCATTTGTTCGTATTTGTTCGTAAATTTTTGTTTGTTTGGCAAAATTTACGAACAAATGACAAAATTTTTAGATTTTTTATTTAGATAATTTATTCATCACAATGTTTTAGAAGTACAAATTGTTGATCATGCGTGAGTATGTAGTTTTTTCTTTCTGCGGCCACCGCCGTCTTAGTGTTGATGACCAACCTCCAGAGTGAAAACGGTGGAAAACTCTTTCACAGGTTGTATATGCCAGTCATGAATCAACAAACAAACATTTTTTATTAACATTTATGAACATTTTTTTTGTGTTTACGAACATTTATGAACAAATGTTTGTAAAAGTACAAAAAATGTTTGTCAAATAATCATTTTACGAACAATCTTTGTGAAAAAGTACAAAATTTTACGAACTTGTTTGTGGGTTATATGATTCACGAGCATTTCGTAAGTCCTCCATAGGATTTCACAAACATTTACGAACTATCTTACAAAATATTTTTTTCTGTGTAGAGGATATATTTTCATAGAAAATTTATTCATCTACACCTTTGTAAAACACCGTTTTCTCTGCGAGAAAAGTGAGAAAGCGAGAAAAGCGCTTTTCAAGCTATTTTAGAAAAAAACACACAAAAGATTGCAAATCGTTTGACCAATTTAAACAACAAGCGGCGAGACATGATAATGACGTTTCTTTTTGCTGTGAGACATCAGAAATTGCTTCGCTTTATTGTTACTTTTTGCTCTATACCTTTTGTTACTTTTTACCCTAAGTGGCCATTTTTAATAAATGGATTTCTGGAGAAAAGAACTTTTGTGAAATTCTAAAATACATAGCGGATTCGTACTCAAAAAATCCAAATTATTGAGAAAATATTCACCAGTGCATTAATTTTGGAAAATAAGTCGGTAATAATTGTTATCTTCTGCAAGGAAAATATTTCAAAAATAGGGCTAAAAATTTCGATATTTTTTATTTTCTAAAGTCCTTGTTCGAATTCTTAGAAATTTACGACATCGAATAAGGTCTATGGAGGCTATCTATAGAAAAAAATTTGAGCCGCTATCTTTTTTACCTTGGAAGATATTGAATTTTGATTTTTTCTATTTGTGACTTTTTGCCCCAGTCTCCCCTAGTAATAAAAGAAAAAAGGAAAGTTTCTGAAGTGGTGTATTGCCCTATATACACTTACGACTTAATCAGTGTTATGTACATAATGTAAATATTGTATATATAGATAAGTAGTTGTAAGGTTTCCCGGATTGTGAATTGTATGAGAAGAAGAAGTAGAATAAAGTGTGGACTGAACGGGATGCCTCGTGGTGTTACTGCTGCAGCGACGTGAATGGGATATTAATCCAGATATAATTCCAGATATAATTCCAGGTGAGCGTGAGCAGTATACTACAATTATGGCGACGTGAATGGGATATTAATCCAGATATAATTCCAGATATAATTCCAGGTGAGCGTGAGCAGTATACTACAATTATGGCGACGAAAGGACCCAAAGACGAAAGTGAGGTTAAGTCTTCCCAGACAACAAAATTTGTTGAATCATGCCCAAATTTGGGGCCATACGACCCAAAAGGAGCCTTTGCAAGTTACAAGGAGAGGCTTGAGCTATGGTTCGAGGGTCAAGGAATTGAAGACGAGAAAATTAAACGGGGCCAATTGATGTCGGTGGTGGGAGCAGCAGCTTATGAAACCGTCAAGGGATTGGTGACCCCAAAAAAGGTGTCTGAATGTTCATATAAAGACCTCATCCAAGCCATGGAAGCCCACTATGATCCTGTTCCCAATGAAATTGTACAAAGGTACAATTTTTACAGAAGATCTCAGAAAGAAGGAGAGACTATAGCTGAGTTCATCGCAGAGCTAAGAAAGCTATCAGAATTCTGTAATTTTGGGGACTTGGAAAAGGCCATCAGAGATCGTTTGGTATGTGGAATTAAAGACGATTCAACTCGCAAGAAGTTGCTGGCAGTGAAGGACCTAACCTACAAAAAAGCGTGTGACATAGCAAGAGCAGAAGAGGCGGCTGCAAAGGGCGCGGAAACGATCCAACCGGAAGAAGGGAAAGTTCAAGCCATCTCTAAGAAAGGATTTGCTATAGAAGAAGGACCCGGGGAGATGTGTTTCCGATGCAAGAGACCACATAATGCCAGTGACTGTTGGTTTAGGGAGGCCATCTGCCGACAGTGTGGAGAAAAAGGACACATCCGGCGAGCATGCACCAAGGAAAAATCTAAGAAAAAGAAAGCAGGAAAGAAAGTAAATGTTGTAAAACCTTCAGATGACACTTCAGATGAAGACGAAACTGTAAATCAGATAAATACAATTGCTGAACAGTGGAATGGTGTTTGGGTGTCAGTGAAGATTGAAGGAGTTCCTCTAGACATGGAAGTTGACTCAGGGGCATCCAATACAGTGATAAGTGAGAAGGATTGGAGGAACCTGAAGATCAGCAAAGAGTATCGAGAGTGCAATGTGAAGCTACAAACTTGGCTGAAAAAAGGGGTCACGGTAAAAGGGAAATTAAAGGTGAAAGTTGAGTTGGCTGACAGGAAGGTAAAATTACCGTTGATTATCACCAAAGAAGGAGGCAAACCGTTGCTGGGAAGAAATTGGTTCCAAGCATTGGGAATCAAAGTGCTTGTTCCTGAAATCAAAGCAATTGAGATGGACCAGATGGACAGATTGTCACCGTTGATAGAAAAACACAAAGGGGTATTCAGAGAAGAATTGGGTGCTCATCCCGAGATTGAGGTGAACTTAGAGTTGAAGGAAGACGCCAAACCTGTATTTATGAAACATCATGCTCCACCCATGGCTTTGAGAGAAAGGATTGACCAGGAATTAGACAAATTGATAGAGCAAGGGGTGATTGAAGCAGTGGAAAATTCAGAGTGGGCGACACCAACGACGTACAGGGTGAAGCCAAATGGTGATATCCGCATTTGTGGAAATTATCGAGGAACGGTGAACCTGATGAGCAAGAAGAATCCGTATCCTCTACCTACAGTGTCAGAACTTCTCGCTGGAGCTGGAGGAAGGTACTATTCTAAAATCGACTTGGCCCAAGCATATCAGCAATTGAAAGTGAACGAAGAAACTAGCCGAGTTTTGACTTGGAATACTCATCGGGGTCTGTATCGAGTGAAGAGGCTACCTTTCGGGATTTCCGCAGCACCAGGTATTTTTCAAAAATTTATGGAAACCCTTTTGGCAGGTATACCAGGGGTGTTAGTATTTTTGGATGATATCTTGGTAATAGGGAATAGCGCTGAAGAACATTATAACAGGCTTGAGTTGGTCCTTAGGAAATTAGATGAGGCTAAATTAACTGTGAAGAAAGAGAAATGTAAGTTTGGGGTAGAAGAAATTGAGTTTGTGGGCTATAAAATTAGTAGTAAAGGGATAAAACCTTTGGAAAGTCACATTAAAGCTATACAAGACGCTCCTGTCCCAAAAGACAAGGAACAATTGCAGGCATTTCTGGGATTAGTTAATTTTTATTGTCGATTTATTGAAGATAGGGCCACAGTAGCTGAATGTTTGCATAGGTTGCTAGATGGAACTACAAATGCTGAGTGGAAGTGGGAAAAAATTCATGATAAAGCATTTAGGGAACTGAAGGAAGCTCTCACGTCCACAGACATTTTGATGCATTACAGTTTGAAAGTACCTTTGGTTTTGAGTTGTGATAGCTCTTCCTACGGGGTGGGGGCTGTTCTGGCTCATAAAACTGAAAGAGGAGAGAAACCAATTTCATACTTTTCGAGGACACTCAACAAGCATCAACGGAATTACGCTCAAATTGACAAAGAGGCTCTGTCGATAATTGAAGCAGTGAGGCATTTCCATAATTACATTTATGGAAGGAAAGTGACTATCATAACAGACCACAAGCCGTTGTTGGGAATTTTTAACCCAAATAAACCAGTTCCTCAAATTATTTCCCAAAGGATGGAAAGATGGTGCCTTCTGTTGGCTACATATGACTATGAAATAGTCTATCGAAAGGGGAAGGAACATGGCAATGCAGACGGGTTAAGCAGACTACCTTTGAAAGAGGAAGTGGTCGAAGAGAGTGAAATTGGAGTGATTTCTATGTTGGAAAATGATCAATCTCCAATCCAGGCAAAAGAAGTTCAAGAAGCCACGAGAAAAGATCCATTGTTGAAGAAAGTCAAAAGATGGGTGTTGCAAGGGTGGCCGGAGAACTGTCCAGGCGAGGATGTGAAACCATATTTTCTTCACAGGAGTGAAATAACAGTGGAAAAGGATATACTTCTGAGAGGAACACAAGTGATAATCCCAAAAGAACTTCAAGAAAAGTTGATGGACTCTCTACACAGTACACATCTTGGTATAGTCAACATGAAAGTCTTGGCTAGAATGTATATGTGGTGGCCAAAAATGGATCAACAACTGGAAAGAAAAGTGAGGGAATGTGAAACGTGCCAAACTCAGAGAAACAATCCACCGAAAGCTCCATTGTGTGAAGGAAATGCACCACAAAAAGCCTGGGAAAGACTGCACGTAGATTTTGCTGGACCTCATCAGGGCAACAACTATTTGATTGTCGTAGATGTGACGTCTAAATGGTTGGAAGTTGAACGAGTAAGGAGCCAATCGTCAGAGGAAGTGATAAGAGCGATGAGAAGGATCTTTTCGACTCATGGAATCCCAGGAGAAATATTCTCGGACAATGGAACTTGTTTCGTGTCAAGGGAAATCAAGAAATTTTATGAGTCAAATGGCATCAAAAGTATCACATCTTCTCCGTGGCATCCTGCCAGCAATGGTCAGGCAGAAAGAATGGTTCAAACAACCAAAAAGGCTTTGGCAAAATTTACCGGTGATGTCGACTTGAAGTTAGCCAGATTCCTTATGGTTCAACACCTTACTCCAAACCAGACTACTGGGAAGGCACCCTGTGAACTTTTGATGGGAAGGAGGATAAGGAACTGCTGGAGTCGGCTACACCCAGAAGAGATTAAGACAGAAAGGAATAAAGAATACAAAGAACCGAGGAAATTCAAGGAGTGGGACAAGGTCTACGCAAGAAATTTCGCAGGGGACAAGTGGATAAAAGCTGTGGTTCTGGAAGTAACAGGACCAGTGTCCTACAAGGTGCAGCTCGAAGATGGAACTGTCTGGAGGAGACACATAAATCAGTTGATAGAGCGAGTGGAAGCTTCTCCAACAGCGACGGCTGACAGACCGGAAGAAGGAACAGTTGCCTCAGGTTCAGGGTCAAGAGTAATAGAGATAGAAGAGACCATACCGAACCCAGAAGTCACCACCCCTGAAGAGCCTGGTGAAGTCTTACAGCCAGAGACTCCTTTAAGCGAGTTGAGAAGGTCAGGACGTGAGCGCCATCCTCCCAGTTATTTACAGGATTATGTCTGTGACTAAAAAGGGGAGGGATGTTATGTACATAATGTAAATATTGTATATATAGATAAGTAGTTGTAAGGTTTCCCGGATTGTGAATTGTATGAGAAGAAGAAGTAGAATAAAGTGTGGACTGAACGGGATGCCTCGTGGTGTTACTGCTGCAGCGACGTGAATGGGATATTAATCCAGATATAATTCCAGATATAATTCCAGGTGAGCGTGAGCAGTATACTACAATCAGAGAGACGGTTTAACGTAATTCTAATCGAATTAATGATTCTACTAAATTTCCATAACTTTCCCAATAACTAAGGCGTTTCTCGGCTTAAGTCGAGAGACGGATTAGTCAGAAACTGATGAAAATGTAATTTGTTTATTATTTTGATTATAATTACATTAAGCCGCATCTCGGTTTAAGTCGCAAGTGTGTCTAGGGCATAAATATTTAACTCTTGTTTATTATTTCCATCAAATTTTAATTATTGTTTCTGTTAAAAATTGTTAAATTAAGCTGGTCCTGACTTTTCTGTATTTTAAGAATATTTATAAATAGATTTAATCTCGTTCACATCTATTAAGTAAGACGACTTTTAGGAGATAATTTATCATTGATTTAATGAAAATCCTATGTAATATAATCCCTGATCATAATCTTTCTGTGTGGAATAGTTTGAAATCATCCTTTACAGACATATTTCAGCTAGGTCTATTTAAGAATTAAGATTTATAAGAAAAATCTTATTTTTTGGTGATAAGGGCTTTTCTAAGTAAATTAGTTGAGAATTTCTGCTAATTCTTTAGCGGTATTTATAGCTTAGAATGTAATGTGCTGGATACATTTACGACTTAATGGCTTAATGTAAATATAAAGGCAGCTTAATGTAATTATAATCAAAATAATGACTAGACTAAATTCCAATTAGTTTACCATTTACCCATTAGTTTAGCCGACAAACGGCTCTCATAATCTCGTAGCAGAGAAATGGCTTAACATAATTATAATTAAATAAATGATAAAATTACATTTTCATCAGTTTCCAACTAATCTAACTCTCGGCTTAAATCGAGAAATGGTTTTTCATTATTTTGGTTATAATTACGTTAAGCCGTCTTTCGGCTTAAGTCGTAAGTATATGTCTAGGGCATTATTTCATCAATTCCACACCTTATTGACTAGAGCTTGTATTATATTCTTTAATAGTTTATGCTTCATTCTGAATGGATAGAGTGGTGATAAATAATTAAATATTACGACAATTAAAAAGATAAACTCCTTCCAGATGAGTTAGGGGTGTTTATGTTTGCAAAGAGAGGAAAACACTTTTTTTTGTGCAAACTCCCTGCTAAATTTATCTAGAGATTATCTTGAGATTTTGTTGGAGAGCCATTTCTCCGGACATGGTAAAGCAATAAAATTATGATTCTGTGGTGGATAGATGATAAGGTGATTCGTGTGGGTATCACAAAATTGAGAAATTCATTATTTAATTACATACAATATTATTTTTCTTTCTCCACCAATGTACCTATTGATATAGATAGCTGTTCAATTTATTCCATAAATGTAATTGTTAATGAGAAGGTTAAGTAAGTTATCATTCTCGACATTTCAGTTGATTTTAAGTGAAGTTGTTTGTTTTTGAGCCGAAATAATACAAAATTGTTCAACTATGAATTTGCACGCCCACACAACCCTTCCCTGATTGACAATAGAACATCCACTTTGTTGTGAATTTTAAACACCATCTGTTGAAGACATACAATTTAAATAATGATAATAATTTTATACCACATTCACTTTAATTTCAATGAATGAATTTAAACATTATTATTAGTAATTAATTCACTTGCCGTTCATTGTTATATAGAATTATATATAAATATAAATTGCATGTATGAAGTACTTACAGCCTCATAGAGGAGTATGATTCCCAAGAGGATTGTCTCTAACACTGTCCACATTCCCGTAGCGATGGTCTAATGGGAGAAAATGGCATTAGTAAGGTGATGAGATGGTTGATGGAGCACTAATCCATACCTTGCACTTCCTTTGTCGAAACACAATGACAGCAAGAACGAAGCAACAGAGCATACAAGCTCCCAGAATTGCCCCAATTGATGATTTGAAAAGGGTTTCTGTTGACAGAGCATCTTGCTCATCCCCAAATAGACACTCTCCCGTGTTACTGCACTCTGTGCAACCTCCGGGACAAGGGATGCAACTGAAGTTTCCACTGCCACTCTCTACCTTTTCACCCTCAAAACCCTGTAGTGTCTGATTGGGGACGAAGAAGCCCTGCTTACATACGCACGTGTAACCCCCCTTTCGCGGGGAGTTGACATCTACATCGCCCTGAAGACAAAAGGTGGTCTCGCGATCACACCCGTGCTTCTGCCCAAAGATTGCCTCCAGAGCATCGTTGCACTGATCCAAATCGGCAGCTATGAATGATGATGCCACAACTTTATAGCCGTGCTCATGGATGGTGACACTGAAGGGCCACAGCCAGCGACCCACAAGTGGACCGCAATCCCTGAAAGGCACCCCCCAGTATTGGGAACCTTCTGTGTGATTCCATGCCACACCCAACTCTCGCCAGTATGTGGCCAGAAAGCTATGATTGAGCTGTGAATGAGGTGGACGGTCCACTTGATCCCGGAACTGAATAACTGAAAGGAATACGGTGGGAGCAGCTATTGCAACTGCTAGGAAATTTTCATCCTCCTTGAGAGCACTTTTGGCCAATGCATTTGCTCTCTGACGAACCTGCAAATTACCAAAAGTCTAAATGAGGATTGGATTATTTTACCTTAAAGAAGCTGTGACTGTGATCTTATCATTCGAAATAATCTTTGTGATATAAATCGAATCAGTCGTAATCTTAGACAAGCTACCCATATTTTGGAAAATTTCTTGATGAATTTTCGACGAAAGAACTTTTCTAAAACGCCCTACAAACATTTAATTTTATCAACTTATGATTAAATTTTAACTACTCTGAAAAAAAGTTTTATCACGTTAGCGACAAAATGGATCTTTTTAAAAATTTGTCAAAAGGATGTTTTTACATAATGTAATATTAGAAAACATTCGAAAGTCCAAAAATTGGAAGTTACAAAAATAACCCAAAAATTTAAGTAATTTTTCTGACGATACCAATCATACCAATGAATAATAATTTTCGCTCTAATGAAAAATGTTACGTACGAATTGTAGTTTATATTGCCAAAAGGGTTTTGCTTAAAAAAAATTGGAAGTATAAAAAATAATTAAAATCAATTATGATTTTGAGAATTTAATAAGTCGTCATTTTTGACCTTAAATATTTATAACATAGCAAGTAGCTAGAGATTTGCAAAAAATATTCTAGATTCCTTCAACCTTATGCCCAACGCACAATAACTTTTGTTTGTAAACATGTTTTCAAAATGTCCTATGAGAGTGAGCGAGACGACTAGATCTAGGTTTCATTCCCTCTCATTGAAGCATCAAAAATATGTATACAAAACAAAATTATTGTGCGTTAGGCATTATACTTTACAATTATGTATTAACATTAGAAAAACATAACTTTAGGTAGTTAGGAAAAACTATTTTCTTTATGGGACACCGGTGTTCCAATCGACCTTAAAGGGTTAAGGGAACACCGGTGTCCCATAAAGAAAATATTTTTTTCTGACTACCTAAAGTTATTTTTTTCTAATGTTTGTACATAATTGCGGGTCCCGGTCAAAATCCTGAAAGCCAAAATCCCGAATGGATCAAAATCCCGAAAGCCAAAATCCCGAATTCTTAAAAGTATCATAGCTACTCCCACGATTGTACCCGTGCTTGCTGGAGGCAAAGGGAAATCTTCTGTGTATTGGGAAATTATTTTAAATATTTTCCTCCATATAATTTCATCCCTTTCAGGATTTTGAAAATTCGGCAATTTGTCTTTTAGGATTTTGGCTTTCGGGATTTTGGCTGCCACCGATAATTGTAAAGTTGGAAGGTTGAAGGAATCTAGGATAGTTTTTGCAAATCTCCACCTATTTGCTATATGATAAATATTTAAACTAAAAAATGACAAATTTTTAAATTCAAATTTTTAAATTAAATTAAATTTGAAATTAATTTTAATTATTTTTTATGCTTCCAATTTTTTTTATACAAAACCGTTTTGGAAAAAAAACTACAATACTCAAACATAATATTTTTCATTAAAGTGAAAACTATCATTCATTGGTAATGTCAGAAAAATTACTTAAAGTTTTGGGCTATTTTTGTTCCTATCGCTCATACAGGTAAAAAAATACACCGAATCAGACTCTGTTACATTTTCTAAAGCTAGATGTAAAACCTTTTACTGATTTTGTTTGTTAGTTTCATTTTTATTGCTGATTTTCGGTCCGCGAAAACTATCTCGTCGTTAAAGGGTTAAAGGATTAAGCCGTAATATAGGCTTCAGACTTAAAGGCCTTGACAGACCTGAGGATTAGCCGAGAGACGGCTTAGCGTAAATATATTAGAAATAATGGTTAAACTACATTTCCATCATTTTCCACTAAGTCGTCTCTCGGCTTAAGTCGTAAGTGTGACTAGGGCATTAAGGCTTAGCCATATGGCTTAACTGCTCTAATACCTTATCTATCATATTTTTTTGAAAAAAATATCTTGGGATTGGATTATTAAAGATAATTAACCTATTAGGCTCTCAAAAGGCTATAAAATTACTCGCTATTTAGGAATTAGAGACCTTCAGGAACTGGGCTAAACCTCTAGTGTATAGACCGCTTAAGACTCTCTAAAACATAAGATTAAGCTAAAAGTCGTGTAGCGCTATTCGTATTACATATCACTTTACGATTAGTCTATCAAATTGATTTTGTCGGTTGGTCATTAATGAAATCATAAAGTTTAGAACGTAAACACTGTAAATATGACCTCAAATGGAGATTGTTGATTCAGCCGTACACGTACTTATTACGAATTGTGAAAAAATCATAGTTAAAACGCACTGTGATTATTTCATGCTAGGATTGCCAGATTAGCACTGAATCTTTAATGAAAACCACAAATTGGCATGATATGAGCTTTAATTAAATTTTTAATGACTTGAACGTACCTCATTTTGGGTGGGTTTCAGTGCTAGATATTCGGCGAGGGAACGTGCAGTGCTTAGAGTGATGTCTGATGCATCATACCAAGGGTCAGGAGGACTTTCGTCTAATGTGCGTGGTTCGCATGGTGGTGTTTTCTCCTGTTTCTCCCTGTGTTCCAATGGTGCAACGGGTGTCCAGAAGCAAATCAGCAGTGGTACAATGGCAAATGATGCAAATCTTCTGTGAGAACTTGTCGTCGAGGGACGAACATGGACGTCCGCACGCCTTCCCATCACCGCCAGTTCTTGTCAGTGGATGCCACCTTAGCAGTTTTCGGCATCTGAAACGAGCAAGGGAAAACAGCACATCAGTATAACGAAAACTTATAGGCCAATGAATACACTAACTAAGCGAGAAAGAGCATTTGGGGAGCACACCCTTGTAATCTAATGAATATGTAATTACGACGGAATTGGCACAACGTTGCCAATGCCAATCTATCAACTATTGAATATTGAATTGGACTGTAAGTAGCTTTCTCATGGGTTGGGATGAACCATGGTGGAACGTCTCTTTCTTTGTATCCCACACCAAAGGACTCACTCTATTTATCCATTGTTAACATTTTTTTTTAGAAAAGTGTGAGGCAGTGTAAGACATGGTGATTTTTAATTTTTTTTTAAAGAAGTACAGGGACTACATTAACATTAAAGCTTATATCAAAATAGACTGTTTCACTCATTTGTCAGAATAAATTCGATGTGAGTTATTCTAAATGTAGTAATGTAGGGGAAACTGCGGCAGTATTATATACGGGGTAGTATTTACTACACATTTAATTACTGTCTAAGAACATTTAATTAATCGCTATTAAGTTTTTTAGACCGCAAAGCGTAAATCTCAATAACGAGAACGTACACTGGTAAAAATAAAAGGATCAAATTGACCCTTTTCAACAAAAATGGATCATATTTGACCCTTTAAATTTAAAATATTCACTTGAATCTTTTGAAATTTTGTATGCACATTTATCACGATAGATTATACATTTTAACGTGAATTTACTACTCCTATCATATTTCTCTCATCTGAGCGAACACCAAAGATGACTTTTTTATTGTTTTTGTTCGTTTAATTCAGAGTTAAAAAGGTGTCAAAACAGTGACCCTTTCAAAAGATCACTGATCGGCGACCCTTTTGATTTTATCAGTGTAAAATCAATAAACTTGTTGAATTTTGGTTTAATCTTTTTTTTATGTTAGTAAAAGTACTTTTAACAACGGACACAGTGATTGATAGCGTGACCAGTCCATCGTCGCTCACGGTTTATAGATGAGATTTATTTTTTTAATCAGTTTCTAAACGTTTTTGCGTTTATTTTTGTATAGCAATAAGAATACAATTCTCAGTCATTTCCATAGTATTTTACAGTAATAAAATTAGGCAGGATAGGGGAGACTGGGGCAAAAACTCACAAATCGAAAAATTCAAAATTCAATATCTTCCAAGGTAAAAAAGATAGCGGTTCAAATTTTTTCTATAGATAGCCTCCATAGATCTTCTTCAATGTCGTAAGTTTCTTAGAATTCGAACAAGGAATTTGGAAAATAAAAAATATCGAAATTTTTAGCCCTATTTTTGAAATATTTTCCTTGCAGAAGATAACAATTATTACCTACATATTTTCCAAAATTGATGCACTGCTGGTGAATATTTTTTTAAATAATTTGGATTTTTTGAATACGAATCCGCTATCTATTTTAGAATTTCACAAAAGTTCTTTTCTCCAGAAATCCTTTTATTAAAAATGGCCACTTGGGGTAAAAAGTAACAAAAGGTATAGAACAAAAAGTAACAAAAAAGCGAAGCAATTTCTGATGTCTCACGGCGAAAAGAAACGTCATTATCATGTCTCGCCGCTTGTTGTTTGCATTGGTCAAACGATTTGCAATCTTTTGTGTGTTTTTTTCTAAAATAGCTTGAAAAGCACTTTTCTCGTTTTCTCACATTTCTCGCAGAGAAAACGGTGTTTTACAAAGGTGTAGATGAATAAATTTTCTATGAAAATATGTCCTCTAGGTATTTTTTCAAATTTACAGAAGCCTGTAATGAAACGAATCAATATATGATAATACCCCATATCTGGTACTATTTGCTCCAGCATTCTTGAGAATAGTCACAAAATTACCTTTTAGAAATTGGCTCGATAAACGTATTTCCTTACAAAATAGAGGAAAATTACTCTCACAAAGTTGTAGAGCGGTAAATTTCCTATAAAATTGCGCTAATTAGAAATTTCTGAGGCGTTTTGTGACTTTTTTGCCCCAGTCTCCCCTATTGATCTTCAGCAAAAATTTCATTTGAAAATTTATGTCTACGACTTACGAAACGCTCGCAAATTGTCTAACCCATTAAAATTCTCGTAAAAGTTTGTGTTTTCTCACAAACATTTTTCATAACATGATCACTTGACGAACAATATTTGATCTTTTACGAATTTGTTCCTACATTTTTGTTTGTCTAGTAAAACTTAACGAACAGATGACAAAATTTTACGAACACTTTTTTGTGAGTTTATAAACATTTCCAAACAAATGTTTATATAAGAACGAAAAATGCTAGTAAAGTGAACATATTACGAAGAATGTTTGTAAGAAAGTACAAACTTTTACGAACCTTTTAGTGGGTTATACGATTAACGAGCATTACACAAGTTCACTCTAAGAATTTACAAATATTTATGAACAATTTTACGAAATACAATTTTTTGTCTATAAATAACACTTTACGTGGGGTAGTTTTTAATTGTTAGTTTAGTAAGTTTTATTGTATCATCTCTAAATTGTCGTTTTTGATATTTTCCATAACCACATGATATATTCTTAAAATGCAACAACTTTCTGCAAAATCCAATCACGCCATGGGGTTTAACTTACGCAAAATTGCCCTGCTTTCCCCTAGAGCATGAGATAGAAGAAAAGTAGCAATGAAGTGAAGACTAGACGCCCGGGACACCCACTCATGGATTTGAGGCAGAAGAAGAAAAACCAGGGGGTAGCGATTATGTGAAAATTTATTTTCACAACTTCAGGGAAAAATATTCGGGCTTTTTTGATTATATTTTGTTCCATCAATTACAATAAATTGGATGGTGTTTATTTGAAAAACAAATTCTTTTCAATTAAATTTTCCTGGAGGGCAAGTCCGATTGTCCCCCTGGGAATAATGTTGCGATACTCTCCAGTCCATTTGCTGTCTAGTTGGCTTTGATTGATTGATTTCCGACTCGATATACTCCATATGGATGAAGCTTTACAGCACTTCCTCACAATCTCCCAATTTTCGCCACTGGACATGGCTTCATGAACATTAAGAAGGGGTTTGGGGATCAGCAAAAAGTCCATTCAATTCCATTTACTTTCTCAAGATTTTCCCAGGATTAGAGTTTTTAATTTACAATCATGGTAAGATTTCTCTATAATGGGATGAGAAAAGTATCCCGGAAGAGGCTTTTTTAAGCCGACAAATACCTCCTTGCAACGTGACCCACTTTGGTAGCTCGGCGAGTGGTACGTGAGGATAGGAGCACTTTTCACTTGAACATTGGAAAATTGTCCATATCTCTGACTACAGACTCAGCAAAAATAAGCCTTCCCAAACTCTTCCACTTCTTCTCACACCAACATTTTCTTTCAAATAGAGCGATCAGGGAAAGGAAAATGTTTTTTTAGGTCACCACATCGACATAACACTATGCTCGTTCCTGTGGTTTTTTTTTTTACCAACTGTTTGTAGGAGAAAAGTTCACATTTTTTTGCCGTCTTCCTACTAATCAAAAACAAATATGTTTTTCTCGTCTTTTTTTTCACAAAATTTACCTTTCACACTCTCGTTATTTACATATGGCAAAAAGCGTGAAAAGTTGTGGCACATCAGTGGTTGATAGAAATTTACAATATATTTTTATGTATTTATTTACATAGTGTTTGGCTTAGTCTATACCCCAAAAATGAGGTTTTGTTTTGTGGCTTTATTAGTTGGATGGTTAAAATGTAACTGATGAAAATTCGTATAGGATCAAAAATTATTTTACATAATAAATTTCATTTACTGTCCTTTTGTGAATATATACTATCAAAGACAAATATTAAAACAGCTCATATTACATAAGTGTAATGTCCATTTTGAAATAAATTTTTTCCAGCAAATAACTTCAAAGAGTAAGTTTTTCTTTATGCAACATCATTTCACTTTAAAATATTTAAAATACATTTCATTTTAATTGCTCTGCAACTCTGCATCAAAAAGACAAATTTAAAAAAGAAAAATTTTTATTCACATGAAAATAAAGTTTCTAAACATTGTAGGGTGAAAGGAACACCTATTGACACTTTAAGAAGTCGTGTCGGGACTTATTGACACCCTACACACTGTACCATTTGAAATACGAGATTTGAACATCTATATCCTTATCAGAAAACGTAGACAAAAGAAAAAAACGTCATATTATGTATATTTTATTAAGTACTTTAAATAAATTTCAAGAATTTGAGAAAAGTGTCAATAGGGGTTTCCTGTCGAATAGGTGTTCCTTCGATCCTAATTTATGGATTTTTTAAAAGTTTACATATAGTTGACTTTTGATTTTTCTTTTAATTTGATTGTTTCAATTTCGATATTTCATATTATGCGATACTAAGAAACAGTAGGGGAAAGTACTCTCCCTTCGAACGTTCATGCCTTCGAATAATGTGATTTTCTTTTAGTTTTCCTAAGAAACTTACACATTTTTTATCAAGTATTAGTTGGCTTATCATCAATTGTTGATAATTTCATGATAATTTAGTGTAAATCTCTTACGGAAAACAAAAGAAATTCACATTTCGAAGGCATGAACGTTCGAAGGGAGAGCACTTTCCCCTATATATTTTCTCTTATAAAACATTTATTTCATTTGAGCTCTTAAGTGTATAAAAGTACAGCTTTATAAATATATTTTCTGAAATTTTCATTTCTAATTTAAAAAAAAAAATCAGACATTTGGACTTGAAGTGACATGATAACTTCTTTTCCATAATATTGACTCTCGATTCTGAAAAAATTAAATGATTGTTGCATATTTTGTAACTAGGGTAAGATGGTATAATTCGGAATCATGAGAGCACTTCCTCGTGGTTTTTCCTTTTACTATCTAAAACTGTTAGGAAATCTCAAAGTTCCATTTAGACATGATCTAAATTATCCCATCTTATTCTAATACAAATATAACGGTACAATACATGCTCCAATGTTTTATGGACAGAACATATTAGAGGAATTTATGACCATATTGAAGTGAATTCCCTACTCTTGAAAAACTCAAATATGAACATAAATTTATGTAGCGTGTAGAGGGCATAAGTCTAATGGCCTCTACACACTAAAGAAATTTATGTCCATGTTGAAGAGTTTCTCATACACAAGCGTAGAGAATTTTCTTAAATATGGACATAAATTTCTCTAGTGTGTAGAGGCCATAAGATACATATCTATCGATACAAGAGGGAAGTGGGGCACCTTTGAAATTGGGATTTTTTTCCTATGTTTAAATAGAACTTAAGTCATATAATAATATAATTTAGCTTTTCAATCTGTTTGTGCAGCTAAATTATATTATGATAAGGCTCAATTGTATTTAAAAACAGGTGAAAAATCCGAATTTCAAAGCTGTTCTACAATAAAAAGTGCCCCACTTCCCCCTATCGATTCGATAGTAGCGAAAAGATATCATTCCGCTCCTGATTTTTGGAGATCTATGAAACGGAAAAATATAGGAATTTTTTGTAAGTTCGTGAGACTTTTTCATGAATGTTGTTAATACGTATCCCGTAGCTTACCTCAATCAAATTATTCTTGCTTACTTTTTGGCATGCACTGGAAAGATTATTGTGTTTCCAAGTATCCTTCAAATAAGCCGATATGTCCTTTGGAGAACTTTTACAAAATGAGAAACCAAAAGGAGCTTTTGCAACATTTAATGTTAGGGAAATTTTGGAAGGGCATAAGTGATGAGCTTGGACAAAAAACATTTTGGTCGTTTATTTAGATCGTATCTTTTTTCTTAGAATGGTTAAAAACTGTATTGTAAAAGTTCAACTACACCTCCACTCTTCGAAAGACAAACTCCATTTTAACACTAACCCTACGGACCGTTTTTCGTCGTTTTTCGGTCAAATGACAAACCGCGGTGTGGTAGGATACTCAACAAATTTGTCTTGGAAAAGAGCAAAAAAATAAAATTTAAACACTGAAAAATATATTACATGCATATTTTGAAAAATTCATAAAGTTTAATAGTGACACTATACCGTTTAAATATGTATTAATTTTAAACCGGTAAATTTGACCGGGTTTTGGTAGGTTTAGTGTTAAACGACCTCAAACATTGATGACGATATTTTGAATATCCTAGTGGAAGAAAATTTGTGGTTAACACTTGAAGAGATTGTTAAGATTTTGGAAAACAATTTCAACTGTATTTTTCGGGTATTTTGCAAGGACAACAATCAATTCTGTGTCGAACAACAGACGCTGCCAAAATTACATGAGTAATGATAAGAATTCTCCAGAACCTAGATATTGACCTGACCCTTCAGATTATTTATCATTTGTTCCAATCTCTACAAAACAGTTTGATGCATAAAAATATGGACACCTTGGAAGCTGTCAAAAACCACTTTGCAAACTTCTTCTAGAAAAAAACAGGCCCTTCCTTAAAAAAATGGAATTAATAAGCTTATATATCTTTAGATGACAACTGTTAAGACCAATGTAGATCATGGAGCCTATATTCTTGTTTATACAAATTATATATATAAAATAATATCTGTTGAAATTTACCTTAGGGAGTGCTACGAACTTAGTAATGATCCATTATTAAAAATAAACTATGAGATTACAAAGTAAATATAATATTTATTCTTTGCCTGCCTGATTGATATTAATTATATCAAATCTAGTTGAACATTTCGTAATTATACGAGAAAGTCCTTGAAATATTTTCATTACCGAATTTTCAAGGGCAAAAGCCTAAATGAACCCAGAAAGCGTGTTTTTTAAGCGATTCTGACAAATTTGGGTATGACATTAAGGGTCTTTGAATCCAAAAAAGTCTAAATTATTAAAAAGCTGAGGTGCTTGACGCATTTACTGCCTAAAGTCGAAAGACGGCTTAACATAATTATAATCGAAATAATAATAAGATTACATTTCCATCATTTTCTGACTAAGGCGTGCCTCGACTTCTCGACTCTGGACTTAAGTCGTAAGTATGTCTAGTCCTAGGACATAACGGGAATAATTTTTATATCACTTTTAGTAATATCTTCTGTGGCACTTTCATGATTTGTGTGAATAATTCTTCAATTTTGCTTCGCCATTTCTGATTATATTATCTACCTCTTAGATTTGGCCTCACTCGACTTCCATTATCAGAAGAAAAATAGGTAACTCGCAAGAATTTTAGAATTTTTTTTACAAGGCTTTTACTGATATAAGCTATTTCTGTGTCAAAATTTTCTAGGATAACCAGAAAAAAATACATTACGAAGGAAAATGAAATACCAAATAGGGAACTAATAGAATGAAGAAAATGTGAGACAAAGTCGATCCTCGAGCTGAATCCCCTAAATTATATTTAGAATCCACTTTGCGTGCGTTTTTTCACATTTTCCTCATTCTATTTGCTCCTTATTTTCCCTTTCCATTGTTTTCATTGCCTCAAAAGCTATAAAAGAAATAACACAAAGAATTTACCTGGGTAATCTATCGTATATCAGGGAAAATGGAGAATGTAGATGATTGTATTCTTATCAAACTATTGAAGCCAGACAAACTTGGATTTTTCTTGTGGTAGCTTTCACGCAAGTTTCAGCATAATTTTCAGGTATACATATTTTACCCTCAACATACGAATTTTCATCCACAAACTAACTATGCCCCAGGTAAGAATGATGGCCAATGAATAAATTTATTTGTGTAGTGTTGACCCATTTACCTCATCTCCCCTACAAGTATTGTATACATATAATATATCCTTTGGACATTGTAATTTGTTTTCATCCTTCATATCCACACTAAATGAACAATTTTATTCAAGTCCCAGAATTACATTTCGAGATAAATTTCTCGAGCGTAAACTTTCTCTAGCAAACTTATTGATTATATGTTTGTACATTATTTCAAGGGGAAAAAGTGACCTACCATGGTCAAGAGGAAAACATAAAACGAATTAAAACTTTCCAGCTTAATTATAATATGCATGCGGTAAAGAGCTTTTTGGAAAAATAAATTTTGCAAAAGGAGAATGAGTGGGAAATTTAAATTAAAATATGTTGTTGCAGTTGGGTTTTTTTTGCAAACGTAACATGGATAGTCCAAATTACAATGAACATCAAATGAACTTCTCTCTAAATAATATAATAAATTGCAATTTGGGGGATTTTTTCCGCAGGTTTCGGTGTTGAAGCGTGAAATTGTGAAAAGCTTAATCACAGCTTACTCAATATTTCCAATTAACACCTTCAATTAAAAAGTTCCGTATTAAGAGGCAAAAGAGCATTCCGTAAATTATAACAATAATGGGGCAAAATAATTATACACAATCATAAATTAATATTAAAGTCTTACATATTTATTTTACAATTATCTGTTGTGCTAAATTAATTTAAGATTCTCTTCTATAGGGTTTCTTACAAAACTTTATAAAAGTTTTTAAAGGTTGGATTCTTTACCGTTTTTGGGGAATGTTCCCTGTTATAAAGCCACTTTAAAAATTTATAAGACAAGTGAAGCATGTATCAACCATGAAGGTAGGATGGTCACTTCAAAATAAAATGATTTTTTGAAAATTATTCGTTGTTTTTAAATAATTTTATTTTGCAAAATGTCTAATGAAACACATGTTGTAAAAAACAATTATTAAAAACCAACGAATAGTTTTTAAATTATTTTATTTTGGGGTGACGATTTAGCATTAATGGAATTAACCAACAAAATATATGGATGCTTTAAAAATGAGATGGTAAAAGCGTCCCAGATTTGGGGAATGCTCGAACTCACGAAATTAGAGCTCGACGTGAATTATCTTTAATGCATATTTTTTGGGTGTAGGATAAGGGCTCATTATTTTGGACAGGGTGCCCAAGTTTGAAGTGCGATATTTTCAAAACTAATTGACTTTTTTTGTTACTCTCTTTTCAGAAGGTTTGTTTAGAAACTTGGCAAGGGTTTACTGTCTCTGTTTTTACTAAAATTAGTCTTAATACGTTTAAAAGTGAATTGATATGTAGAGATGAATTTGACTAGAATTTTGGACAACTTGGCTATAAATTTGGACATCTTGGCTGTATATTTGGACAGCTAATTCGCCTCAATAGGATGCCTATTGTTCTCCATTTCAAGAACCAATCTTACCAAGTCCTCTTCCTCTTCATGTAAGGTAATCGCAGAATGTCACAAGAAGCCCGGAAACTTTCCATATCATTCATTAAAGTGAGTTGACTTCGGTACTCCAAGTACGTGCGGATTCGCTCATTCCCTGGCCTTTCCGGGAGCCTTTCAAGGCATTTCTCGCTACATCTCGTTCGTAGAGAAGGTGCTCTTTTATTTTTCCAGGCATTTATACTACCTAGTCATCACAAAAGCTAAAACTTCACGAAATTTCGAGAAAAAAAACACCTGTCCAAAATAAGGAGTATCACCTCACTGGTGAACCTCGTAGAAAATTGCATATTTTTCATACGAAAAACGTAATTCACAAGGCAAATCTCACTTCAGGTCAAATGTACAAATCACCATTAATGTGAATCAACACAATATTCATTGAATATATATTTATAACACTGAAAAACAGCGAGGAAAGATTGTTAGTAGTTCACCACAGCTAAATAAGATTGAAGTAAACACGAAGCTCTGTCATATTTCTCGTAAGCAATTGCTCACACTGAATTTTCAACAAAGCTATTTTAACTAAAATCATATTCAAAATTTAACGTATTTAGTGTTAAAATCTTCCAAAAAGAACAAATATTTAGATAGAATTCATTATTCATCAAATATTGGAATAAAAATTCATAATTTTAATCAATTCATTTATAGTGTCCAATTTTATTCTCAAAGTGTCCAAATTTAGAAACTGTCCAAAATATGAGCTCTTACCCTATAACCGGTTTATTACTAATTAAATTCATTCACAAATCGAAAAATAATTCTAAACTAGAAAATTGGGTAAGAATTGTAACAACTGCAATTGCTTGACCAATTTATTACCGATTGGGACTGACACAGCCGGATAAGAAATTTCAAGGCCTTTTCAAAAAATCCAAATGTAACTAAATCGAATAAAAAATGACTTTCCCCAAGTGGTTAACCTAATAATTCAAAATATAGATTTTTACGGTCATACGTATGTTTGAACGAACTGTTCGTCTAGGCTACCTCTAAAACATATCCGAAAGTAAAAGAAATCCATAGTGCCTTATTTTTAAAATAAACCAAAAAACATGATTTTGGAGGGATTTGGAGGGGGGTTAGGAAATAAAGGTGAAAACAGTCTGCAGACAATACTTATATTGGGGATCATCGAAGACCGGAAATTGATATTTTTTACCGTGTATCCAGAACGGTAACAAGTTGGAAAAAAGTCGATTATATAACTGTTCTCTCTTTGAGTTTGAGCAGTAAAACGATTAACTTTGTATTTATTTGATGTTAATAAAGAAATTACTAAACACTGTAACTCATACAAAAAACGTGATTTGTAAATATTTCCTTATTTTCATTAAAATATACAGTACGAATCCCTATTAGCGCGTTCAATACATATATATTCTATATTTTTCTAAGTTAATAATCGTTGTGCAAATGGCTCTGGCCGCCATGCGTCCGCAAACCACATAATGATAATAATAATCGTTGTTGTTGCTCGTTGAAAGTTGTCTCAGAGTTACTTATTGAAAGGTTTTTAAAACTTTAACATTTACTCTTGAATTTTATAGCATTTTATCGATTTTATCAATGGTGTTGAAAATTTTTAGAAGTTGACACTATTGAAAGCATACTGTTGTAGTAAATTATCAAAGTTTAATTACGTTTTGTTGAGTCTTTCATGGAAATGGTAGGTGAGATTATAAAGAATCTCATATTATATTCCTTTCATGTGCAACATCAAATAAGTTTAGATGGTAAAAAGCAAAATTGACTCATGTTTGAGAGCAATATTTGGAGGAAAATAAATTAAACTTTGATATTAAAATATATAAAATTATCTTGGTACTTTGATTTACAACAAGTATGGAAAATTTTACTTAATTTTAATGGAAAATCAATTTTCACATTTTGTTATTTGCAGAAGGTTTAGGTGGAAAAGGATTGAAATAAACTTTTATTTTATGGTCATGGTCGGTATGTTTTAAAAATGGTGAGTAAACACTCATTCGGTCAGACAAAATATTTAAAAAAAAAATTATATCTAAGAAATCAAAATTGGTTAATAATATAAATCTATAAAAAAGTCATATCGCAGTAAAAATGGTTTTTAGGCAACAGTTTTGATTTTAGTCATTAAAATAGTTATATTTTTAAAGTAAAAACATAAAGTAGGTGTTAAACTGTGAAGCAAACATTTTTTTTTTTCAAAAAATGAAATTTGATCAGAAAAATACGATTGTGGTCAAATTTGATTAGTAATGGCTCCAGCACACCTTTTGGATCAGGAAAATTTTATGAAATCAAAATTCGCGTCCCTTACTTTCTCGAAAGATTTGCATAAGTCTATCCCACTCTTTCGGACTTAAAATTGGACTGACCTAAATTTAATTTGGTGTGATGTTTACAAGAAGAAAAAGAGTGCGAGTGAGTAGGATAGAGATATATAAAGCTTTTAAGAAAGAAAGGGATGCGAATTTTGACTTTATGAAATTTTCCTGATCTAAAAGGTGTGCCGGAGCCATAATGACTGAGGAACATCTTTTGGATCAAAGAAATTTCAGGAAATCAAAATTCTCACATGTTTTTCACATGTCTATCTCATTCTTTCGCACTTCAAATTCGACTGAACTAATATGTATTTGTTGCGACGTTGAAAAAAGGAAGAAGGGTGCGAAAGAATGAGATAGAAACACGCAAAACGTGTAAGAAAGAAAGGGATTCAAATTTCGACTTCATGAAATTTTTCTCATCTAAAAGGTGTGCCGGAGCCATAAAAATCAAATATAATTATAGATATCTGATTTTATTCAGTATAAAAGCAGGTTTGGTTAGTAAAAAAATAATATTTTTAGGTTAGTAAAAAAATACAGATTTTGTCAGTAAATAAAACAAATTTAAAAAGTAAAAAGAACGATTTTGCACTGAAAAAATAACACAAATGTGGTAGTGAGTCAATGAACTGATTGTAGTCAATTAAAATCATCAATTTCGGTTAGTAATGGCTTCGACACATCTTTTAGACCAGGAAAATTTGGTGAAATCGAAATTCGCATCCCTTTTCAAACATTTCGCATATTACCTATCCCTTTAATTCGCATTCTTCTTCTTCTTATGAAAATAACGACAAATTAAATTTATTCCTATCCAATTTCAGTTCCAAAGATATCCAAATCGTTTGAGATAGAAAGGAATGTGAATTTTGATTTCACGAAATTCTCTTGGTGTTAAAGGTCGTACCAGGGGCAGGCATATATAGCGTTTTTGGTTAGCGAGAAAGTCTAATTTGGATAAATTACATTTCCTTGTAACTCAGTGTTAGCCACAACATGCTCTTAAATTCAATTATGGAGACACAAAAACATAAATAAACTAATCTCGATGGTCGCAAAATGGATAAAAAATGAATTTAAAAAAATTTCATTATAAAATATTTTATTGAAATAGTTACTCAAATAGGTTTGAATTCAAATGAGAGTTATTTGAAATTCTAATTGATTTTGTTCGATAAAATGAACCAGTAATTTAATTTTAATTGAAAATTCTAATTATATTTCTAAGCCTAAGCTTCTAAACAATTAATACACTCGAGTATTTCGCAAAGTGTGTTGTTCATTTTGTTGGTGTGCGAAAATGATTGACCAAAAAAAAACTTACTTCACCATCGAATAAAAGTTCGGAAAATGTCCTATTCCATAGTCAGTAACATTGTTCTAAAACTATTTATTACTTTGTGCCACATAAGAAGTAGATCTCCATTTTATGACCAAATCTATACAGCAATTTTCTCAATATTAACAGTGTGGAACGAAAACTGTGGTTGTCTTCACATTGCCCTCTTGGCGCATGAAGTTTCACGCCAGAGGGAAAGTTCTTGGAAAAGTTCTGCGGGACAATTTTTATTGCTCCACAAATGCAAAAGATGATAATTCTGAGCAAACAGTGACCACAGTGGTTGAGTGCGATACAAATTGGTTGTTTCGGGAAATTGGGGGGAGCAATGGGAGTGATCACAGTGGGAAGCTCAAGTAATGGTGAATTCAGCAGACCAGGAAAGCATACCATGTGGTGCGTCTGGTAGATATAAAGGCCAAGAAAACTATTAGGACCATATGCCGTGCGCTGATTTTCCCAATTTTCTCTCTATATTCATATACATTACATTGCTGTCCTCAAGAAAGACTGATCGATTTCACCACCCGAACCATCTTCCCTGTTTTTTTTCTCGTATCTCGGAGGAATTTAGAACACCATGTGCTAGGGGTATAGAATGAAAATGGAAATTTTGATCAAGCTGGAAAGAGTATTTTTCCATTGACTGTTGACGATGTATATGCGACTATTTCCCACCATCATTGTGCCCATAAGCAAATTTCTATATAGAAATGCCAGAGGACTATCCTTTGTGCAAAGAATGATGTTGAGCGAGAGATCAGAGAGAAAGTTACTTTATTTTTCATCAACATCGTATCATATTGTTTCCTTCATCATCCCATATGCTGTGTAGATTGCAGTTGATGTTCTTGTTTGAATAAAATATGTATAAAAATGATGGAATGTATTTACGATGAAGTTTAGACATGACTATTTAAAAAGAATATAATAATTGAATTAGGGTCTTCTAGTACAGTTTAGGGATAAAACTGTAAAATTTTAATAAACCAGTAAAATTTAAAATAACTAGATGAATAATTGAATTTGAACATATATCAAAAAAGTAAGTCATTGAGACTTGTAATAAAAATTAAACTTGACTATTACACTGCCGAAAAAATTAAAATAATATTCCGGAAATGTTAATTTTACCCTGCAGTATTGATCCAAAATCGGTGTAAATATTACCCTTTTTAGGTGTATTGTGGGTTAAAGTTAACCTTTTTCATGTTAATTTTACCCTTAAAAACGTGTAAAATAACATTAAAAAATGTTGATATATTTTTACACCTAAAATTGTTAAAGTTATGAGGAAAAAAGTTAATCGCACCCTCTTTTTTTCTCAGTGTAATTAGATTTGTTCAACTTTCGAAAACTTGTATAAAGTAACACCTGAATTGAACTCAAGAGTTCCCCAAACTATCTTTCTTAATCATAATAAAAGTTATTAAGTAGATGCTATCCTTAAAGCTTAGTGAGAGAGAGAGGTGT
Organism: Phlebotomus papatasi; assembly: GCF_024763615.1. Classification (NCBI taxonomy): domain Eukaryota; kingdom Metazoa; phylum Arthropoda; class Insecta; order Diptera; family Psychodidae; genus Phlebotomus; species Phlebotomus papatasi. Next base: position 41,663,264 of record NC_077224.1, read on the forward strand.
AGTCCATTAGTTTTAGCAATTAAAACTGTTTTTATGATAAAGTTTTATGGTAGATTTAGATGAGAGTGGAAATATTTTAGTCACTTCTTTTGACGTTAAATTTCACAATTTTATTCCAAAAATTAAAAAAAAAAAACAATATAAGGGGAGGTGGGGCTATTTTGAGCTATGGGGCCACATTGATATACGATTTTTCTCGTATTTGTATAAGAAACTGGACTTTAACGTAATGCAATTTAGCTCTAAAGGTGTCTACACATTGAGAACAATTTTCGTCAAAAATTGCTTTTTTGAAGGGAATTGGCTGCAGTGCTGTAGGCAAAAACGTCAAAATTCCGTCAAAAATGCAATTTTTGACAAAAATTGCTCCCAATGTGTAGAGGCCTTAAAAAACAATTACGGAACTAAATAAAATAATTGTAGGGCCCAGCTTCCTTTTGAGATATGCGAAAAAAATCGTATATCAATGTAGACCCACAGCTTAAAATAGCCCGATTTCCCCCTAAGAATGTGTAGAGTATCCCTTCAGATATTGACTTTTTTTCAACTATAAAATATATTACACTTTTACTATGTGCATTTCTTATATAATATCAAACTGAAATATCTTTAAATTAATTTTAGCTAATTAACATAGTCTTAAGAAAAGATCTGTAGATCTAAAGGGCATGATATAAACTGAAATAAACTGAAACTGAAATCTAATGTTTTATAGAATAATAAATTTAGACTAGGGTCAACGGAAAACAGGTCAACAAAACTAGAAAATAGAAAAAAATTCCAAAATAGAATTTTCGAAAAACATTTTTAAAATTTAATTTAATTGAAAATTGAAAATTCCAAAATAGATTTGAATGACTATTTTAAATATTTCCAAAACCTTAAAACTCAACTAGAACTCATCCAGTGTTAGAATTTATCTTTTGCTAGATATCTTATAAATTATTATCATGAAACAACTAGAAAATTATCACAGGTAAATTTTCTGAGTTTAAATTGTTATATATTTATTAACACTAAACCTACCAAGACCCGGTCAAATTGATTGATTTAAAAACTTTTTAAAATTAACACATAATTTAAACAGTGCAATGTCACCATCAAACTTTAAGAATTTCGTAAAATATGCATGTGCTTATATAATTTTCATTGTTTAAATTTTAATTTTTTCCTCTTTTCCAAGAAAAATTTGTTGGGTACATTACCTTACCGCGGTCTGTCATTTGACCAAGCGCGGTAGGAAAAACAAAAAAAAAAAAAAACGGTCGGTATAGGTTTAGCGCTAAAAAAATGAAATTTTTAATTACTTTTTGTTCAGGAGGGTTATTTGGAATTTTGTATAGTTTATCATATCTGTTTTTTTTTAACTAATTCTTAATAGATTTAGAAATAAATAAAAATATAGATGTTGCATTGTGTGCAAAATCGGACAGAAAGTTTCTTGATGTCTGCGCCCTTCTCGAAATCTTCCAAAGATTTTTTTACACCGTCTTATTTGTAGGCAATACCCTTTCTTGTTTTTTTAGACTTTGTGCAACATTTAGAAAATGAACAAAAATCTTAAAAAAAATTATGTAATTTTATAATATGTCTGGTATTGCAAGCTGTTTAAAAGTTTTTTTTATATTCCCCTATCTTCCTTCAGTAGATAATTTCACTGGCTCTGTATAAGTTGTTAAAATTAAACATTCCGAAATTGCCTCAGCTCCCTTATTAATTTACTAACGTTCTTTTGCGAAATGTTGTCTGTTAGGATAGCGGATAATTTAGAATACAAAAGAATAAACGAAATATTATAATAAAGCTTTAAAGATTTAAGTTTGAAGTATAATATTTTTAATACAAATTGCAATCTTTTATTACTTCTTTTTCCGGAATGTTGTTCAGAACCTTATAGATATTGTCTTTGTTTTCTAATTCCCGTAGTACCCCTTGCCTCTTTGGAATTCTTCTAAGGTTTTTTTCACATCAGCTCGGTTGTAGAAGCGACATTTTTTTGCTTTGTACAACCTCTATAGAGCGAAAAAATAAAATATTTATGGAATTTTGAGAAAGGAGGAAAGTGGCCGAAATTGCGAGCTGGACGAAATTTGGCACAGTTGCCTTATTAAACATAAAAATCAAAATTCATACCTTATTTTAACTCTAGAATCACGCTTAAAGAGAATTTGCATCATCCACGACTCAATTCTGTTCTCTATACGATTTTCCATGATAAGGAGTGTGAGTGAAAATGAGGGTAAAACATGTCGCATGAAAATGGTGTAAAATAGGACACAGGAGAGTACCGAGTGAAAAATGTTTTCAAATACCCCGGTACATTCCACTCCAATAATTTCAGCCAGTAAACAGAAATAGTTCACATGTGAAATGATGGCGATAATAATGACAATAATGATGATGGTTCGCCCCATAAATATAGGGTGTCCTGAGGACGTTTTGAGATTTATCGGTAGTCAACATGATGCTCTACACTCCTGGCTGGTTTCCCAACTTATATTCCGTCAATAGATCCTAATAAATGACAAGTTTTGGATACGACAACGGTCATTCACAGAAAACCATATCCAGTTTGGTGGATGAGAATATCGAGAATAGAGACAAGTCAGTGGGTAAAATTGCCAAATCGGAAATGAATATCCGAATCACTGTGAATAGGGAACCACCCTTTACCACATCCATCCGATATGATGTCGTAGGGGCAAAATTTATAAAGCCTATTGAGCTTCTTTCAAACACAGTTGAGTGAATGTTGTCATGGGAATCATCTCAACTTTTCCACATTTATCAACCACCTTTAGTTAGAAGCAAGAGAGAAAATTCCCTTCGGATATCACTAAGAGTCTATGAAGAGCACTTCTCAATCCCATACATTTCATTCTAGAGATTTTTCTCAAACTTTTGCTATCGACATAATTTCAATTGAAAATATCCCTCCTTTTTTTCTGGGATGGTTATTGTATATCATGAAATTTATTCCACATCACGTTGCTACTTTTGGTAGTTTTATAGAAAGATTTTTCTTATTCGCAATATCCATACAATAACGCTCCAATTCTATAAAGATGAATGTAGCTTAATAAGAAGAAAATCAGATCGATATCTTGATTTGGATGCTAAATTGGTCTTACAGTTATTTTAGAAATTATGGATTAAAAACAAGATTTTAAGCAAGAAATATAAATTTTATATAATGCTTTAACCCTTTAAGGACGAGACACTTTTTACGGACCGAAAATTAGCAATAAAAATAAAACTGTTAAACATAATGAATGATAAGTCTTACATCTAACCTTGGAAAGTCCAACAGAGACTGATTCGGTGCATTTTTGCCTTTAAAAGCGATAGGGACAAACATATCCCAAAAATTTAAATCAATTTTCTGACAATACCAATGAATAATAATTTTCAGTCTAATGAAAAATATTAGGGGAAACTGGGGCACCACTAAACACGGGGTAGCACCAAACACTAATTTTATTTCTAAACTTCTTGGACTATTACTACCATTTCTTCAGTGGACAAGCATCCCTATAATGCCTAAAAATTTCTATTAATCTTGTCCTCTAAAGTCGAATATCCTATTAAAAAATTGCAGTGTTTGATGGTGCCCCAGTTTCCCCTATGTATGAGTATTGTAGTTCCTTTTTCGAAAGTCAAATGTAAGACGTTTCATTGATTTTATTTATCGGTTAAATTTTTTTTGTTGATTTTCAGTCCGTAAAAATCTCTCGTCGTTAAAGGGTTAATTAAATTATTGTTATTTTTTTTTATTTTCTTGAAAAGAATATTAATTGAAAATATTCTTTTCTTAATCTTCGTGACCTATGAACCCATGTACCCCTAAAATCAAGAAGTAGTGAGACTAAAATTCTTTCTATGAAATTGAAGTCAAATTAAAGTTTATTAATTATTAAGCTAGGGTGAAGCAGGTTCTGTTGATCAAGTAAGCGCCTCTGTAAAGCAATTCATTTTAATTTGACAAAAATTTCAAAACTTACAAGGCCATTAAAGCTTAAATAAGTGGTTAAAAGTATTTACTATACCCTATATCTTTCAAAACTATATCAAGACTTAAATTATTGTTCCTCATATGAAGAATATACTATTATAAAAAAAATCTAACACAAAAATTTAATGATAAAATAGGGTAAAGTGGTACAAGTTGGACCATGGTACAAGTTGGACAATGATACAAGTTGGACAGGGCTTTTTTTCTTGACAAATTTAGTACTTCATTTTTATTTATATATTTTTAATGCTTTAGTTTTATAATTTGGTTCCTTGTGCTTAAATAAAATTAGTACTGTATTTATCAAGAAAAAATCCCTGTCCAACTTGTAACACTTTACCCTAAAACATAGTTTTTTCGATCTATCGAAGCCAATGTGATAAATAAAAACTATAGCTTTTCCTTAAATACTTATTTATATTTATATTAAAATGTTACAATGCGCTTTTTAAATTTTGTTCATATTTATCAGAGAATGTAGGGAAGATCAGGGCATATTTAGTCAGCAAATGAAATTTTTCTTTGCCTATAATTTGAGAAAAACGTATTTGAATCAGTCTGATAAATATTTCAAAGACTAGGGAGGGAGTTAATTACTCCGAATAAATTGTTGTTTGCTCAATATTCTTTCTAAGGAAAATTATAATATCCCACTATAATGTCTAATTCTGCCCCTAATTACTTATGCCCCGGTCTCCCTTAATGATTTTCTTTTCAATGTATAATACAAGTTAGAGATGTTATTATTGCCTGTACCATTTTATTTTTTGGAAATTATAGAATGCCAACTCAATATTTAAAACTACTACTCTCTTTTTATTACTTGCGCAATTAGTTTAAAGAAAGAAAGGAAGTGCAACTGAGATTAAAAATATAGGTGTGACTATGAAGGAATCACACCTACAAAATGCGGCAAAACTTAGAAGATTTGCGAAATGCTCAAACTCGTGACCTATAAATATCTTACTCCAAAATAGTTTCGTTTACAGTAATTTTATTTATCTAAATTAATAAATGTTCTTTATTAATTCAACTTATAAATAAGAGCATCATGTGTACGAGTTTTTTTTCTATTTTAAAAATTCCGCAAAGCATTTTTTCTTATTTTTTGCTCACAGCTGATTTTTCAATTTAACTTATTAATAAAAACAGGGAAATCTGTTCTTTAATAGAAATACAATAGAGCCCATGTAAAACAAGAGGAATGCAGGACAACCACTAATATTTATATAAAGATACGCTTCCTTATCCGTTTGAGAGGTATGCTATTCCAAAGAATGATTCTCGTAACAAGAAGGGAGTTGTGTGGAATGCGACAACTTGAATTGGATGCAGAGAGACACGAATTCCGGATGGTTCAGTCACCACAAGCTCCACAGTGACATACCAATTCACAATACCCGTAAGACAAAGTCATGAGTCTGCACGTAAAAAAGTGGAAGATCAAGGATTAAACCCGCCCAAGGAGAAATGTGAAAAAAACTTTATGACTCGATTCGAGTCTGCCTTCGAACTCGAAGAGTTAAAAGCCCTGATCCGTCGGTTTGGTGTCTCAATGGTAGAACTGAAAAAAAGGATCAATTCCATAAGAAAGAAAGGGCAATCAAAACTTTAAAGAGAAGTATCGTGCTCTCCAAAGGGGATTTATACCGATTTATAAATCAGTTGAAAGTAATAGGGTAAAGTGTGGTATTTCGGAACACTTTTTAGCACTTTTAAGTTTCAAACAGCTTAACGACTTGTCAAATTTTTTTTTCTTTGTTGATACAAATATTTATGTTCCTTATGCTATACTGAATAAGATTCTTATCAAAAATATTGAAAAATGCATCATTTTTAATACAAAATAGCAAAAAAATGTAAAAAGTAAAAGTGGTATATTTCGGGACAGTTGTGTATTTCGGGACAGACAAAAGCTGCTATTATGCAAATAAATTTCACCGAGCCTGATTATTTACCTTTATGTAGAAGTTCTAAACTTTACTCTTTCATAAAAATTTTGTTTATATTTCACTTTTAAAGTGACTTAAATCGAAAAAAAACTAAGCACTGTTTGTCTTGACATCTGTAAAATTGACCACACTGAAGGTTTTGTAAAAAGTGAAATGTGACACTCACAATTCACGCGTATTTCATGCTTTAAATTAAATAAAATTTCAGAAGTTTTATGTTTATCTGATACGTAAAGAGCTTAATATTTCATATAGAACTTAAAAATAATTAGAAAACAAATATTTATAGGATTTCTGATGTGTCCCAAAATACCCATATTATGTCCCGAAACCACCTTGTTCAGAAATACCACACGTCACCCTACTATTCAATTTCACAATCAGTTTTTAATCAATCGAAGTCTTGTCAGGAGCTCCAAGATCTTTCTAAGAAACTCCAGTTTATCTAAATCTATTCAGAAATACGTTTTGTACACACAGAAAAATTTGTACACAAAATTGTTACACCGAGAGCTGTCCAGATTTGAAAAAGTGTTTGGTAAAATTTTAAGCAAGTGTTTGGTACACAATTTTTTAACTGCTGGTACACAAATTTTTAACATTTGGTAAATATTTTTTTAACATTTGGTACAAAAATTTTTAACATTTGTTAACATTTTGTGTATTTCTTGTTTTACTTTTTTTTAACCATGGTTAACATTTTGAGGAAATTTTAGAAAAAAATATTTTGTAAAATTGTTCATAAATATTTGTGAATTACTATTGGGGACTTACGAAATGTTCGTAAATCGTATAACTCACTAAAATGTTCGTAAAGGATTGTATTTTTTTGCAAACACTGTCCGTAACAAGATCACCTAACGAGGATTTTTTTGTTCTTTCACGAACAAATATTTCCAAAAGAACAAAAAATCCTCTTTAGGTGATCTTGTTACGGACAGTGTTTGCGAAAAAATACTATCCTTTACGAACATTTTAGTGAGTTATACGATTTACGAACATTTCGTATGTCCCCAATAGTAATTCACAAATATTTATGAACAATTTTACAAAATATGTTTTTTTGTATGTACACTAACAGTATTTTTTAATGAGAACTCTGATTCGTAAATTATAGCCTCCGTCGTATGCCTTATCCCAAGGAGAAACATTTTAATAATTTTTAAACATATTTTATTTTAATAAAACTGAAATATTAGAATTTATCTACATACACATTATATTTTGTTGGAAACTATACAATAAGAAGAGTGAGCTATGCAAAGTGAGAAATATTTCTTATGTTCAATTTTGTCAACATCTTTTACAGTGTTTACAGTAATTTCTTTCTTTATTTTTATCTTAAGGGGTTACGTGGGTCAGGAAGACTTAAAAAAAATATTTTTTCCAGCATATTAAAAAAAATATTTAATTGAAGTTCTTAAGCTTATAGAAGCACTAGATTTTAACAATATCTTCTAAAATTTTCATTTAAAAAATTAAAAATTTAGCCATTGTTACCTGATTTTATTGGATTTTCTTTTCTTTTGAAAAAAAAAAAAACTTTTCGGTGGACAAGATTTCTAGTAATTGATTCATCTGAAGTCCAAAAACCATATAGTGCTTGTTAGCTGATGAGTTGAAGTAGTCCTTGAATGAAGATTTTTATGTCTATTTGATCAGGGAATATTTGGTTTCTGGATTTCAGATGAGCCAATTCATTAGAGTTCATTTCCCGACTGGAGTACTATGAAATCTCTGAATACTTGCTTCAAAAATGGTCGCTTAATTCCACGGCCACTCCCAGTTGAACGTAGAAGCGTTACTCAAAAACTCATATGTTTTTGGAGACCATTCTGAAAAAATTATTTAGAATAACTTAATTCTCAGTCAGTTTATTAGTAACATTAAATGGAAAAGAGGAGGCAAATATGATCCAAATCAGCGAAGAAACACGTTTTCTACCACTTTATTAACTATTCACATAGAAATATGTATGTTAAGTTAAGAGTAATTCAACGAAAATTGGTATAAAAACTGTTTGATTAATTAGTAAATTTATTTAAGTGGTTCAAGCAATTTTCTTCTAAAAACTTCATAAACTATCGAAATATTTCATATCGGATAGTTTAAAATTTAAAAATAAATGGGATAGGAAATTATTTTTATGTTCATAAAATTTATTTTTATAGTAATAATGTAAAATTTCACAAAATTTCAAGAACGATCTGAAAGTTTTAACGTACCACATTTAAGAATAATTGGGATAGAAAATTATTTTAGTATAATGACAAAATTTATTTAATTTTAAAATTTTAAACATATTATACAATAAATTTTGAAGAATAAAATTTCGTTTTCTTTTTAAGTGAAATAATTATTTAAATAAATATTTCAAAAGTTTCAATTTTTTCTTGAAATTTTCACATGCCTAATTAATGCACTAATTGAAAATTTGGACAGAATGGGGCTTAAATGGGGGCTTGAGTTCTGTTGTCTTTTAAGGTACAGCCCCCATTATAATCTAATCTGAATTGAAAACGTCAAATAGGGCAAATTTTAAATTTAGAACATTGAAAAGTAGGAAGTTGGCAAATAAAATCTTATTGAAAGAAACAAAGAAAATTAAAAAATGTGGCGGATTACCTTTACAAATGAGCTTGTAAAAAAGTTCTGATGATTTTACCAGATCTGGAGGAGCCTCCTCCACGGTGACCTCCAATTCACTGCAACTTTGTGGAGCAAGGGATGTAAAATTTCCAAATTCTGGGAGGTTGCCGGCGTCAGTTTCATGCTGTTTTCATAAAATATCCCCAGGTTTTCAGAGTTATTCTCATGCTGTAGACAAAAAAGACAACATAAACCATTTTTCTGAAGAATTTCACTGATATACGGAAAATTTACCTGCTTTTCCAACTCAAAAAACACTTTTTCTCACAGAAATCTACGCTTATCCACGTGTCCTCACCATTATATTTGACACAGCACGCGTAACACCCGCCATGATTCCCGAAAAACTGTCAGATATTGAGAATATTGCGCAAAACTCTCCGTACTTAGTACCAAGTGAGTTACTTTTCTCTCTCTTTTCTCTCCCGCTGAGAGAGAAAAAGTGCCAGAGTAACAAAATGTACACGATCTTAGTTCCTTTCGGTGAACAAATCATTGTGACCACTTTTTCGTGATCTCTTGGTGTACCAAATATGTGCATAAAAAGTTATTGTTTTTATGTACAGAAATTTTTGTGTACATATTTTTCTGTGTGTAGAATCTTTTTACACTTTATGTCTCCGGCACACCTTTTAGATTAGGAAAATTTCATAGTCAAAATTCATATCTCTTTCTTTCTTAAAAGCTTCGCATATGTTCATCTTACTCTTTCGCAGTCTTCTTCTTTTGAAACTCACACCAAATTAAATTTAGTGCAGTCCAATTTTGAGACCGAAAGAGAGGGATAGACTTATGCAAATTTTTTTTGAGAGGGAAAGGGACGCGAATTCTGATTTTGTAAAATTATACCGAGCTAAAAGGTATGGTGAAGGCACTAATCTCGAAAAACCGTTATTCTGGATTTGGCACACCTTTTAGATCAAGAAAATTTTCCGAAGTCGAAATTCGAATCCTTTTCTTACTCATACGCTTTGAATATGTCTACCTCATTCGTTCGTACTCTACTTCTTATTTTAAACGTCACTCCAAATTCAATTTAGTTTAATCGAATTTGGAGTGAGAAAGAATGAGATAGACATGCAAAATAGGTGAGAATGAACGAGATGTGAATTTTGATTTCATGAAATTTTGCTGATCTAGGGTAAGTGTGCCAAATTCCGGCCGGCTTGCAATTTCGGCCATATTTTCTATTCCTCTAATTTCCATGATTTTTAATTTTTGCGTTCTCTTGAGATTGTACAATGCAAAAAAATAACAAAAAATGTTGCTTCGACGAGCAAGATGATCTGAAAAAGACATTGAAAGAATTCTGGAAGACCAAGGAACTATGAGAATGAAAGTGGCCGAAATAGGCCACCAATGCTATGTCTACATTTTTATTCATTTTAAAATGTATTAAGAATGATTTTAGAGAAAATAAAGATGATAAACTGTCTGCAAGGTTCTAAGCAACACTCCTTATAAAAGAGTAACAAATACATATATTCAATTTTTATTAAAAATATTACATTTCAAACTTGAGACTTTGTCGCTTGCATGCAACTATGCCGAAATTTGGCACACTTACCCTAAAAGGTGTGCTGGAGCAATTAAGATTACTTTTTAAAGAATTGCCATATATGGGTGAAACTGGACTTGAACATAGATTTTATAAAGCCTATATGAATTGATAATGTACCGGTATTTGTATTAGTAAAAGAAAATATTATTTTTGTTTTGGAAAGATTAAAAAAACCATTTTCAATCAAAAAAATCAATTTCAATATCAATACCATTAGCTGTGACTTTTTGTTGAGGAATTTGAACCGAAAAAAAACAGGGGAGAGAGAGTAGAAAAAGCTCGCGGAAAAGTTTCCTTGTTGCTTTCAGTACAACTGTAAAGCCCCCCATAAATGTAATTTTCCACACATCCACGCAGCCGTTTTATATTTATGAGTTTTCATGGCGCGGCAGAAGCTTGAGTGTCTGTGGGGGAATTTTATCACTCCTTTATCCTTTTTCGCTTCCTCTTCACCCCCATCTTCCCACATCCTTCCCATCATTTACGATAGGGTTTCACTAAGTCATTTTAAGGCTTTTCCATGAGGAGGGAATAGAGAAAATGTGGCTGTTCAAGTGAGCGAATGAAACCATCGTGTTGTAACGTTTTTCCCTGTACCACAGAACCACAATACAATTAACCTTCCTCTCGATACTATATAGTGATGTTCTTAAATTATTACACGCAGCATTTGGTATGTTTTAGCCCTCAACATTGGCAATTGCCATGAATTAAAAATTTACTTGTTTTCCGAACAATTTCTCTCCATTTATGATGCATCCATTCACTTTACCACAGAATTTTTCAACGATTGAAGACCTAAGAATATCCCAAGAGAAATTAATATAGTAGAGAGTGGTTGTAGTACGAAAAAAAAACAATGATTATTTTCACTTAATACTTTCAATTTTTATCAAAGTTTTAATAAAGTTTTTGTTCAAACGTCAGATCCATCGCAATATTTTCTATACACAACACATCACTTGAATTGGCCATGTAGAAAAACTTTGTTAAAAATTATTTTGCTGTTGCAGCTTTTGCAATATAATGGATTGAAATTAATATCTGCATGAACCTTTGAAAGTTCTTCACTTGTAAAAGTTTAATTTTATTCCCTCCTTCAATAGATTTTATATATTTTTACTGCTTTAGATTATGTAGAGCAAACAATTAACCTTTATAATTTTCAAGGCTTGCAAACTTGGGTCCCCGAAAGCCCCAAAAAAGTTGTACTAAACATAATTTGGGAATGTTTGTGGGGAAATAAATATTGTCACAATGCTTGTTCGTTCGTTCGCCTCTTACTCGAAAAAGAGGCCAAACGGGGCGTATGACTCCAAGGATCCAAGGAGTCCCAAGGAGCCCCTATAATAAGTAGATCTTGGGTAGATTAATTTTATATTTATTTGCTTCTAAACTTGTCTCAAATCATTTCAAAATGTATTTTAGACATTACAATTGCTTATGGCTCCGGCACACCTTTTAGATCAGGAAAATTTCATAAAATCGAAATTCACATCCCATTCATTCATAAAAGTTTAGCATGTCTATCCTGCTCTTTTGCACTCTTCTTTTTCTTTTGAACATCATACCAAATTAAATTTAGTTCAGTCTAAATTCGAACCCGAAGAGTGGGACATACTTATACAAATCTTTTGGGAAAGAAAGGGACACTAATTTAGCTTTCTTGAAATTCTACCGATCTAAAAGGTGTGCCGAAGGCATTATGATTTTTTTTCATTTTCGGTTTTGAAGGGCTTATTCAAGTTCGAATACTCGATAATTGCCAGGCATCAATTTTTGGAGTGTCTTTTTATTGATAAATCGATTCCAAGAGTTTTGTCATTTTCAGAAACAGGTACAGAAAAATCTCAGTGATATTATATTTAATTAGGGAAAGTGTGTTACCTTCGAACGACTCAACTCAAGCTTCGGAAGACTCAATGTTTTCAATGTTCCTGATGGATTTGACTCATGACTCTTATCAGAAAATTTGAGGCATTGGATTGGCTATTAAAATATTATATTATAATGGGTAAGTTAATTTAAAAACATATTGAAAAAATGAGTTCTTTGAAGCTCGAGTCATCCTAAGGTAGTGCACTTTCCCCTACTGACCAAGTTTAATTATTTTCTGGTTAAATTTAATTTGTGCACAGTCCTTTAAGTGATGAGAAATTTCATTTTAAACAGCTTGAAACTCTCTCTAAACCATTGATTCATAATATATTTATTTTCTCTTCATTTAAAAATACCTATTTAAGAATATTTCATATTTCTTGAATATAAAATTTTTAGGAGATATATTTAATCATCCTTTTTTTTTAATTTAATCTAGCGAATTCTCAAATATTCTAATAATTTTGAAATATAAATTGTGCAATTATAATATTAATATTTTGATAAGAAGAATGTTCCCCAAACTCTGAGATAAATAAGATTTAACGATTTAAGCTAAATATTTAATGTCAAGATCTGAAATTTCCAATTCTGAATTAAAAGTTTTAATAGCACTTTATATTAAAATATAATTACGACTAAATTTAATATTAAAGTCGAATTAAATAAGCTTAACATTATTATTTCAGCTCAGTTATTGCGAAGTTAGTTGTGTCTTAGCTTAAATACGAAATTTTACACTTTCAAATGAGATATTCAGTGTAGGATCAGGGATCAGGTTAGGCTCAAGATGAGATATCATTAATTTTTAATATAGTCGATTTAAAAGTATTAAATTTAAAAATTTATTTCAAAATAGGGGAAAGTTCCCATGCTTGATACTGTAAAATGATTTCCAAGGTTTGTGATTATTTTCTGATTATCACACAAACCGAAGGGATTCTTCCACTATGACAAAAAAATGTCTCACTTATTAGGTTCAAAATCCCACGACAAATAGTTACTGAAAAATCTTAGATTTTCTTCAAGAAGAAAATGGAAATTCAGTGGCGATTTTTATACAAGTTGGGTCTGGGGCCGTCCTGTATAATAATTGATTCGACAATTCGGAGGCCCATTTTCACTGTAAAAATTTCACCGGATACAAAAAAATGCATATCAATATTTAGACGGAACTCTAATCTATCTGCTTAAATCGTTTGTACGACTGGTTATTAGTTTTAAAATTACTTTTATCTAATTTTTCTAAGCCATGTTTTTATGACATTAAGGCGCTAGCGAAAACCATTTTTTCACTTTGAGTCCATGAAAATGTCACTCTGCAACCTTAAAATTCAGGCAACAGGGTTGAAGGCTATGTCAATTGTCGATAAAATTGGAGGATTACAATAGGTCTAATTATAAAAGAATCACATCTAATGATAGAGTTGCCACATTTAAATTATCATTCATGGACCCTTCTTAAAATATAGGGTGGACACAGGTAGAATTTATGAATTTGTCACCACCCTCAAAAACAGTGTCCCCAAGTAAAAATATTTTTACATAAATATTAATATTGATGAACCCTCTATTTGCCTATGATAGTAGTTTTCCTGAACAGCAACATTAACTAAGAAATACTTATGAAATATCATGTATCGAAATTACAGTTTTGGACTCATTTTTAATTTTTGCTTCCTGAAACTAGGGAAAAAGAGCTGGGATCTTAATTTTTTTAGGAAATGTGAGGCTTAGGACCAGCTATTGAAATATATTGCTGTGAGTCACAATTATTGATTAACGTAGGAAAAAAATAGTTATTATCAAGCTTGGATCATATCAAGCATGGTCACTTTCCCCTACAGGGAATAAGTTGATAAATATATTACTCCCTCCGGCCCGAAAAAAGTCGTACGTTTTGCTAGTACATTTTATATGAAAGAATGTACGACTTTTTTTGGGACAGATGATGGAGTTTCTTAATCTATTGTTAGGTTTAAATTAAATACGTAGTTTGTTAAATTTATGGTAGAATCGTGTAAATTATTTACATGTACTTGCAATCATATTTCTTTTCAAGTTTATTTCGTGTAGTGCTCTGTATACTGACTATTTCCTCTGTTCTTTACAGCACAGATTGCATTGATGAAAATTTTATGGACCATATTATCTCCTCCAAGAAACATTCAATGCTGCTTCAAAGAACTGCGCGGACTTTAAAATAGAGTATCATTACGTACATAAATTAACTGCTATTACTTGACCTATAACTCACAATGCTTTTTGAGATTCTTACACTCATTCATCCCGAAGTCGAAGATTTATACAGTGCAATAAGACTTCTTTTATATCCTGTCTATTGAAAAATATTTTTTTAATTACCCGTGTTATGCTTTAGCACTCCGTTAATGTGTCATGAAAATAATAAATTTATTATAGTACCCAGACGATGAAGAAAAGTTTACCCAACTTTCTCAGAGGGATGTCAGTGTCACCAAGAACTGCAAAATGCGCATGGTGAGCGCAAAAATGCCTCTTAAAGTACTTCAATTTAGATTTTTTGCACTTCCCATTAATTTTTTTGCATTCTTATAGAATTTGCCATTTTCGCCATCGTCGACCACTTCAAAGCTCTTCTTCAGAAAAGCGGGAGTGTTCTATCAAGTATTATATACAGTGCTTTTTCTCCCAACTCCCATCTTCACTCCTCTTCATTTACTATGCGTCGTCTTCATGAGCGAAATGTTAATGTCTAGAGGATGTCAAAGACTGCACATAAAAATGTCTTTATTATGCATTTTTTTAAAACATTATTTATGTGCAATAGTTATATAAGTTTGTAACAGATATGTCGTATATAATATGAATGTTATATAATTGTTTGAGCAGTCAGACGTCGTAGAAATTACATTTTCAAATAGAGGAGACTGGGGCTTTGTTAAATACAAATGTAAGTTTCTATTTTATAAAATTCGGAATGGCAATAAAATGCAAAAAGTCATTTTTATTTCATGATTCCTATAAGAATTATGAAATATTTATTAATTAAAATTTCATGCAAAGCTAAACTCTTATCTTATAACATTAAGATTTTACTCATGATAAAATAGACCACGCCCCTACAAAAATTAGAAAAAAACTGTACTATTGAAAATTTTTACAATTTTCTGCTTTTTCTGAAATTTCTAAAATAGAGCTTCTAACTTTTAAATGAAGCTAATATATGTATATGGGTGGAACCTCTGAATCAGAATCACATCGTCGAGTTGAGCGTAACGTAATTAAGTATATGCAAACTATGACATAAAAGAAAATTTAATGACAACCTTGATTACTAAGTAAAAACCCTTTATATTGTATTTAATGTACCCATGCAGAACCATCTTTTTTTTTAATATCAGGGATCAAGATTTCATTTTTAGTGGGGTTCCTCGTCGTTTTGTAGGGTCAAAGTGTGATAGAGAGAGCGTCAAATCCTAAACAAGGCGTGGTCTAAAATTATTTATGGGTGAAGCATACTCTAGATGATCAAGATCAGTAAAGTATTATTATTTTCTTTTAGTGTATTTATTGTAGGGCAGAGGTGTGCAAAAACTGTTGAAACCGAATTAACGTCGAATGAAACATGTATACGTCAATAGTCAAAACGCTACTAGAACAAACTTATTTTGACATTTATTCGGTTTCAACGGTTTTTGCGCACTTCTGTTGTAGGGTATAATATTGGTCTATTTCTATTTCTATTTCTATTTCTGTGCTATATGAAGATATGAAAAGTTAATATAATGTTTGCCTTTGTCTTTCCATTTAAGTCTTAAGGGAGGTGTAATATAAGATAAGATAAGATTTTTGCCAGGGTTCAGTTCTTCATTTCGGAGATTACCGATGCATCCAGGCCACAATTGGGCTCCTTATGTTTCACCGCTCCTGTTCTATCTTATCCTCCGATACGGGTAGCCGCTCCATATCACAGTTCTGTGGGCAACCAGTGCCGCTACTATATCACAGCAGTTCATCTCGGTGTGTGTCTGGGATCAGTGACAGTGAATATTTGTATCGACTGAAGTACCACTTCCATGTCGAAACTCATTCTCGAACCAGCCTCAATTGTTTAGGTGGTTCACTTTTTTGCCAATATGCACCATTATTGGCATTACTATTCATTTATTCACTGGACGAATTCAAAGCCGATATGGCATGAGAAATCTTTTTCTGCTGCTGCTCAGCTTTGAACCCGAGGTCTCACAGTCATAGAGCCACTACTCTATCCACTCACTTGAGGCTCTTACTAAGGGAGGCGTAGCCTTTAATTATTATTCTTGGTGGATCTCATTTAGAAGAGCATTAGGGAAAACTTGATTTCTAAAGTACAGTATTTTGGCGTATATGAGGCTAAATAGAGGAAGGCTTTTAGGTTTCGGACATACTCTGCCTTCGAACATTTTATATTTTTTCATGTTTCTTTAATGAATCTGACCTAATTTTTCCAGGAAATGCGTCACTTAAGACTGGCTATTAAAATACATTTTTCTATCAGGTCAGATTCATTAAAGGAGTATAGGAAAAATATGAAGTGTTCGAAGCCAGCGTGTGTGCGAAACCTGAAAGCATTCCCTTACGATTATGGCAAATAGGTAAATTTTCTAGGAAAATTTACAGGGTGAGTGGTAGATTTTGTAGACTAATTCTCAGTTGTGCTACAGCTACGACGGTGACATGATGTCTGACGAAGGAGCAAAGAAGTTCTGTGGGGTTCACAAAGAACTGCAGAGACGATACGCAGAAATGGAGAAGGAGATAAAAATCTACACATCCAAAAAGTACCAGCGGTTGCAGTTATTGCAACGTGAGATTATACGAAAGGCAATACAAATTGTAGCACAGTGCATTTCTTAATTGTCAAATATTTAGGGTATACTTGCATACTTCTTGGGGCAGATCTTTACAACAACTCTTTACCTTTGAAAGTAATTTTGGACATGTTTCTTTGCTTTAAATAATTTAAGAGATCTTAAAGGTACTTCTAAAAAAAAGTTCACTTTCATTGCAATGAATAACTAAGAAAAAAACCAAACCAGAAACTTGTCAAGAATTCTCATCATTGCTTCAGGGAAAACGATATTAATTTCTGAAGTATTTAGACTATGTTGAAAAATTCTTTGGTGAACAAGCATATCTTTATCCAAAGTAGATGTTTTTGCAGTGCAATTAATACGAATAATCAGTTATTTTTTTTACATCTGTGAAATTGCCTTCATAACTCATTCTTCCCTATGATCTGTTTAAAAGAATCCACATTTGAACGTAATTGGAATTTAAATTTATGCTCTGAAATGCATTGAATGCTGATTTGTTTTGGATTTTTTTAAGCACGAGGGCGTGCAACATGATTTTCTTCCTGTGTTCACAATTTACACTCAGGATTTATTTGTATGCGGAGATTCCAAAAATATTTCTCTGACCATTTGGTCATTAAACTTCTCAGCAATAGACCGAAACGAAAACAAACATTACATTAATAGCTCAATTCTTTTCTCTGCCTCACTGAGAAATTATTAAGAATTTCACCTAATACTAGTGGCTCTATGGATGAGAGTCTAGAATTCTTGAATTAATTCATCACAATTGATGAGGATCTTCATGCCACTGCCGCATAAGTGTTTGAGGGTTCTGATTAATGCTACTCAAATAGAGATTTTATCTTACAAATTCAATAATTCATTCTATACTGAAAATTATCCTGGAAGGCGCCATAAAGAGGATTTGAAAGAACAAGAAGCTAAGCATGGGAATTTTTCGAGGAGTAATGTACAAGTGAATTTTTAAATAGCCACTTGGTGATTTTATCCATCTTTTCGCAACTTGCGTCATTTATTCAAAAACCTTCTTCGTCATCGTCTATCTGGGAGTTGGGGATGATGTTGGTAAAGTAGGAAGAAAACATTTTGATATTCTACTCTGGCATCTAACTAATGCGAGAAGATACTTTGAGAATTACCCTAAGAGATATGGTGATGTCTCTGTTTTCGTGTAGCTTTTTATGCAAGACATTGTACAAAAGAAGTCCGCCTTTGCTTCTTTACGCGGGAAAATATGAGAGTTTTTTTTGTTGCTCGAACTCCACGAAGAGAACAAAATATGTGTATAATCTCTCTATTTTTTTTACACATTGAAATTATAATTTCTGATTCACATGTAATTGTCCGTTTTAGATACCAAAGGGTTAGAGATAGGGCCACAGGATCATCCAAAGGAATATGGTCAAAAGTTGATCTTGAGATCATTAATCTGATATGTATTTCTCTTCGGTGGCAGCCAAAAACCCGAACGCCAAAATCCCGAAAGCCAAAATTCCGAATTTTCAAAGTCCTGAAAGAGATGAAATGGATGAAATTATATGCAGGATAATTTGTAGAACACAGAAGATTTCCCTTTGCCTCCAGCAAGCGCGGAAACAATCGTGGGAGCAGCTACACTGAGATAAATCCGAAAAAGTTAAAATAACATTCCGGAAATGTTAATTTTACCCTGTAGTATTGATCCAAAATCCGTGTAAATATTATGCTTTTTAGGTGTATTAGGGGTTAAAGTTATCCTTTTTTATGTTAATTTTACCCTTAGAAAGGTGTAAAATTAACATTAAAAAATGTTGATATATTTTTACATCTAAAAATTTTTAAAGTTATGAGATAAAAAAGTTAATCGCACCCTCTTTTTTTCTCAGTGTATGACACTTTTAAGAATTCGGGATTTTGGATTTCGGGATTTTGGATTTCGGGATTTTGGCGTTTGAGCTTTTGACCGGGACCCTTTCTTTTCACTCCTTCATATTCGCACTGATATATTTTTGGATAACCCAAAAATAGTATAAACGATTTTCTTTATTATTGGATATGTTTTAGGTTTCGTATCGTTCATATGAGACATTGACCTTGAGTTATTCCTTTTCAAATTTTTTAAGGTCAATTGTTACAATTACGCTCTGTAGGGGAATTTTGTAATTTTCGTGGCATTGTCACGCGTGAGTTCAAAACCTGACAATTCCATTCGAGCTTTTTTTTGTCATATCATATGAGTTCGAAAATGCAATTCATTTAATTTTTAATAAAATCCTTTTACTTGATGATTTTATGAAAATACAGTTACGTCTTAGTTGATTTGTTTAACAAAATTCATTGTCATTTAAATTGTCAGAAATCTCAAATATGTGACTTCTGACAATGCCACGTGAGCTGAAATGGCAATGTCACGGCCACAGAATCGCATTTTCGAAAAAGCTCTCATAAGATTCGAACCCAATTTGCCAGAGCGTTACAGAGTTCCCCTTCCGGTCAGCGTACGTCTTAACCAACTGGAACAAGTTTACATTCATTAGAAAGGTCTTTTAATTTTATTTATTTTATTTATATTTATTCTGATGTAGGGGGAGGCTTTGAACTTTCGCATACTAAAATAATGTTCAAGTTCAGTGATTTTTTCTGACTACCATGCAAACCGTATGGATTCTCCAACTATGCCAAAAAAATGTCTTACTTATAAGGTTCATAATCCCACCAAACATAATCCCAGGAAATCCTTAGATTTTCCTCCAGAGGAAAATGAAAATTTAATGGCGATTTATCCGATAGATGAATCAAGTTTCTATTATCGCATACGATTCACGCCATCATTGAACATCCCATTTTCACCGTAAATTTTGCACCGGACACTAAAAGTTGCACATCATTGTTTAAAGGGAACTCTAATCTACTTGATTAACCCATTTTTATAAGGAATAAAACATTTTAATATCACTTTTTTGGAACTTTTCTGAGAGATGTTTTATTGACATTAAAAACCATTTTTTTGCTTGATTCTACGAGAATTTCACTCCGGAAACGGTTAAATCTGATGAATACTTTCTTGAAAAGTCCAAATATCACCAAATTTACACGAATCAATAAGTTTTTAAAGCTAAAAATTGACTAAAACTCTGCAAGCGAGAAGACTACACAAGATTCCACCATTCCTCCACGGAGCCGGATATGCACAAAAACGTTTGAATGTGCATCATTGAAGATTTCTCTGTTCCTGCAGCTGCAGGAATCGGGATTTAGCACAGATATTGAGCTTCAGCAGGTGAACAAGCTAAAATTTTCACAAAACATCTTCTTACGGACAGTTTCTTTTCTTTGTCATGCAAAACAACACAATAGTGAGGTTATGTCAAAGATTGTCAAAAAACCAGTTGTAAACTGTATGAGCTTATTGCAGATGTGATTCTTTCATTGCACATTCAGTTTGTGCAAGCTTGAAAAATATTTTTATATCAAAGAAATGCAAAATTGCTTAATAATTACTCAACTGCAACCTATTTGAGTCAAATTACTTCTTGTTTATCAATTTTACGATTTTTAAGTTTTCCTTTTTAGTGATGGATCAAATCGGTAGATTACAATAGATGTGAATATGAGGGATCGTATCTAAAATGAAGTTTCCTGGAAAATATCTGAAAGAAGCAGTCTTCTATTTGCGATCGATGAATCTGAGTCAAGTTTGTGAATTTTGTTCCACCCACAAAAAGTGTCTGTTCAGCCTAAAAGATTTTTACTTAAATCTGATTCCTAATAACCCTTCTACCCTCTGTGATAGTAGTTTTTCAGAAAAGTGATATTAATTCTGCACAATCGTATGAAATATTGCACAGCAAAATTACAGTTTTTGACCTGTTTTTATTTTTTGCTTCCTGAAACTAGGAAAAAAGGATTAGACTCTCAATTTTTTCAGGAAAGATGGGATTTAAGGTTAGCTATTACAATATAAAGCCATATGTCAGATTCATAAAGGAATATGGGAGAAATATGAAGTGTCCGAAGGTAGCGTATATGCGAACGATCAAAGCCTCCCCCTATTAGATTTTTGCGATTTTGTGCATTGTTTTGTTTACAAAGTATTTATACGGTTTACAATATATCGTGAAAGATGTTCCTTAAGACGTTTCAATCATTTGCACCGGGTGGGATTCGAATTTACAACAGCGATAGTCGAGTCAAAGATCCTAACGCGTAAGGGTCGAGCGCTTTTACCACGTATCCCTCAACAACAATTTACCCAGTCACTTTCTGACCTCTAAAGATTTTTTTAATTAAAAAAATAGGGGAATGTTGGAATGGTTCGCACAGAGTTTAATCAACGCAACTTTTCTCTTTATTTGCAAAGAGCTAGTTCGTCATTTCCTAGCCATAAGATAGATAATTATTAAGCTCATGAGACGAGATGAGAAATGGTAAGTCAGCTCTTTGCAAATAAATAGAAAATTCGCATCGTTTGAAGGTGCACTCTGTGCGAACCATGCCTACATTCCCCTAATAAATGCAAAACCAAACTACAGGGCATAGTGTAGCAGAAAGACAGATTACGAATTCGAGCATACCGTAAAGCCGGGTCGCTTTGCCACCCTTTTTTGAACCAAGACACTCCCCAGCCTGAATACCATATGGACCAAATGACTCTGGAAGATAATCTTTCATCATTCATGTGCGTTGGACGTGGTGAAAAAGGGCGGTCACAGAGGGATGGAAGTGAAGAATCAAAGGAATTGGGATCGAATTTTTCGCCTCTCGCGATAATACTGGTGGTTCTTGCTTCTTTTTTTGTGGGCACCAACAGAATTCCAGAGAGAGGAGATGGGGGAAAGCCACAAGTATGCCCAAAAGAGCCTAAGGCAGGGAAATCTAATGGATTTTGGAAGCACTGAAGGCCCCTCGGACGTGATGTGCGAGAATCATCCATCTCGGCAATATCCATTTAACCCTCCCCAATGATGCTTTTCCATCTATAAGGGTGTCGCTTCTCGTTCAAAGCCCATCCTACAGCAACTACGCATCTTGTAGCCCCCTTGCCCAGCACCATTGACACCCTCTGTCAATACGTCGGGGAGCAGCATGGATGGCACGGAGACAATCATGCCCAGAAGGGTTTCACAATCTACATTGTCTTATTCGGGAATCGGGTACAATTGAAATGCTCCCGCCTTGAGAGACGCGATTTCACTTCGCAGACCTTAACTTGCTATTTGTCCCCTAAAGGCAAAATGCTTCGTCTTCCATGTAATTATTTCATTCTTCTGCTATATACTCAGAATAGAGATGAAAGCATCAAAATTTCACAAAGGTATACGATATGTATATATAGTGAATAAATATATTATTATATCCTATTTTTCAGACATTTCTAAACAAATAGCATAGTATTTTTCTTGGCTGATTTCAAATTAAAATAAGAAAAATGTAAAATATTTATTTAATTTTAAAATGTGTATTAATAATAATTTATATAAAAAGAATTGAGAATGCAAGATCAAGTCTTTGCTAAAAGAACCATGTTTTAAATCATTCTATTTTTATGAATGTTATTTTTTGAAAATTTAATCTTTAAACAGATCTGTATTGTTCTCTCTTATTAAAATGATAAAGAAGAAGAATTATGTATGTATAAATAAATCTTTAAGAAAATTTAACCATATTTTTTACCGAACCGTTTAGTATAGCTCATTGTTTTCTTTTAAACATACTTTGTGTAACCTCAGTATCACGAGGTGTTTATCTAGATCCAGAGGAAAAACTAGTTTGAATTAAACTAGTTAATTAAACTAGTCTTAAACAGAGTAATGGGCTGGACTTATTTACGACCTAGGGCAGAATTATATTCACAGTCAAATGATCACCGTTTTTCCTTAACTTACGCATTTTCATTGCAATTCTTACGCAAATTCTCAATTACCGTATTACCTTATCTTATTCTCGACGGCAATAGGTGAAAATAATATAAGAAAATTGAAGAAATAAAACGAAAATCCGATAAACGGTGACCAAAAAAACTGTACGGTTAATAACTCGTAGGGGAGACCGGGGTAGAATTAGTCGTTAAATAAAATTTTTCATTGCGTATAATTTGTATAAAAGACATTTGTATGAGGCTGACAAATATTTCAATAAATAGGAAGGGAGGTATAGGGGAAAGGATCATAATTTTGGACAGTTTCTAAATTTGGACACTGAGGATAAAATTGGACACTAAAAATAAATTGATTAAAATTATGGATTTTTATTCCCATATTTGATGAATAATGAATTTTATCTAAATATTTGTTCTTTTTGGAAGATTTTAACACTAAATACGTTAAATTTAGAATATGATTTGAGTTAAAATAGCTTTGTTGAAAATTCAGTGTGAGCAATTGCTTACGTGAAATATAACAGGACTTCGTGTTTACTTCAGTCTTATTTAGCTGTAGTGAAGTACTAACAATGTTTCTTCGCTTTTTTGAGTGATATTATTAAATATTCATTGAATATTGTGCTGATTCACATTAATGGTGATTTGTACATTTGACCTGAAGTGAGATTTGCCTTGTGAATTACGTTTTTCGTGTGAAAAATGAGCAATTTTCTACGAGGTTCACCAGCGAGGTGATTGTCTTTCTTTTGGACAGGTGTTTTTCTCTCAAAATTGCGTGAAGTCTTAACTTTTGTGATGACTAGGTAGTATAAATGCCTGGAGAAACAAAGGAGCATCATCTCTTCGAACGAGATGTAGTGAGAAAAGCCTTAAAAGGCTCCCGGAAAGGCCAGGGAATGAGCGAATCCGCGAGTAATTAGATTTCTTGTGACATTCTACGGTTCCTTTACATAAACAGGAAGAGGACTTTGAAAGACAGGTTTTTGAAATGAAGAACAATGGGCATCCTATTGAGGCGGATTAGCTGTCCAAATTTACAACCAAGTTGTCCAAAATTCGAGTCAAATTCATCTCTACATATCAATTCATTTTTAAAACTGATTTTAGTAAAAAAAAGACGATAAATAGCATGCCAAGTTTTCAAACAACGCTTCTGAAAAGAGAGTAACAAAAGATATCAATTAGTATTGAAAATATCGCTGTTCAAACTTGGATGATCGATGCTTATAAGCAGACTGTCCAAAATTATGAGCCTTTACCCTATACATTGAATAACGATTGGTTTCCTCAATATTCCTTCGAAAGCAAACTATAAGATACCACTATCTATGTGGCTAATTCTGCCCTGGTTTCCCCTACAGTTTGTTTTTGTTCACCGTTTGTCGCATTTTCGTTTTACCGAGAATAAGATAAGGTAATACGGTAATTGAGAATTTGCGTAAGAATTGCAATGAAAATGTGTAAATTAAGAAGAAAAAGGGTGAGGCTTTGACGGTGAGCATTTGTACTGTCAATGTGGTTCTACCCTTAAACCGAGAAATCCATCAGTTTCTGACAAAAGTGTCTCTCGGATGAAGCCGAGAAACGGCTTACATAGTGGGAAACTGATGGGAATTTAGTCTAATCATTATTTTGATTATAATTATGTTAAGCTGTCTCTCGACTTAAGGCGTAGTTCTATCCAGCACATAAGGCCACGGATTGTTTAAAGTTATTTGTGAGAAATTTTGAATTATTTATTTACAGATTGAATTGGATTATTTTACTGATTCACAATTAATATTCTCATTGATCCAAATACATATACACAATAAATATTTATATACGGGTATGGCTTTCAGTAACCATTAAACACCATATTTTTTCA
Source organism: Phlebotomus papatasi (assembly GCF_024763615.1). Taxonomy (NCBI): domain Eukaryota; kingdom Metazoa; phylum Arthropoda; class Insecta; order Diptera; family Psychodidae; genus Phlebotomus; species Phlebotomus papatasi. The sequence continues at coordinate 41,687,884 of NC_077224.1, forward strand.
GTAAATTGTAAATTGTCTATTTAAATCTGAAGAAGATAATCTATTCTGAAAACTGTATTCGCTTTTGCAAATCCAAACGAATAAATAAATTTATTTTATACACAATTGTGTGTCCAATACTGATTGAAAATAAAATTTAAGAGAATTATTGATTGTCAGGATTGTCAGCAATTCTATCATTTCATATTAATATTCCTATCCAATAGCAATTTATAACTTTTTTTGTCATCAAAATATAAATGTATCAGAAAATAAAATGTGATTTATTTATTGATGCTTTTTTAATACTTTTTAGTTTATTATTACTTAGATCTTTACAACTGTCGTATTTTGTCATTATTGATTAATGTTTAATATTTTTTTTTTAAAGATATCGACTCGTCATTTGGAGCGGCTTTCTCTGTGTGCATTTCCCTATTGTTTCATGAATTGTTAATGTAAGTGCTGAGGAAGTTACGGCAATTGCTGATAAAAGTGATGAATCCTTAAGTTTTAAAATTTTTTTGAGAATAGGGGAAAGTGCCTATGCTTTGTACGATCCCAAACTTCGTAATGACTAAATTTTTCCTATCTTTCTACGTGACTTCACAAATTTTAAAAACTGGGACACTTTCCCCTAGGTTTTAAATTATTGGTGAAATGAGTCACATTTATTGAGAAATATTGAAAAGACTTAGTCACTATGAAGCTTGTGGTTGTACAAAGCATGAGTACTTTCCCCTAAAGTGTAGAAGACATGAAGATATAAAAGACTTTTAATTACATATTCCTTAGGGGGAATTGGGGCACCTTTCAAAGTGGGGCAGTTTTGAAATTGGGATTTTTCTCCTATGGTTAAATAAAATTGAGCAATAATTCAGCTTTTTAATCTGTTTGTGCAGCTAAATTATGGTATTATGATAAGGCTCAATTGTATTTAAAAATAGGTGAAAAATGCCAATATTAAAGGTACCCCACTTTCAAAGGTGCCCTACTGCCGAAGATAATTTTCTTCCCTTCTTTTCTGAATTCTGTTTCTGTGAAAGTCGGAAAGCTCCGTACGATAGAATACTGTTCCCTAAATATTTCAAGCAATAAAAAATGTTAATTTTATTCAAGACATATGTATGTACGTTCATTTTTCATTCACCCCCCTATATTTTGTAAGATAAAAACCAATATTGAATTTTCGTTGATGGTTGGAAATTTGCATTATTCAGTGTGCCCATGTAGAAAACCAACCAATGGATTTTAGACAGAAATAATGGTGTGACTATTTCGCTAATATAATGGGGGCTTGATATGAAAACTGTGGAAGTACTTGAAAATAAACGATCCTAATTGTTTGAGACTTCTCAGCTCGTCTATAGGGACAGCTGAAGTGGAAAATCTCGAGATGAGGGGGATGGTTTTTGAGAAATTGAAGGATATTTCCGTACTCTCACCACCTCTGAAATATCGGTGGATGTCATCAATTCCATTTTAATTGCTTTCCCTGAACCACCACACGGGTGAGCGAGATGGTGAAAACTCCAACCAAATTATTTTGTTCTCTAACCATCAGCGAAAATTCATCGCGATAGCTAAATTCCGCATCCCATGCGAGGCGTATTGATGGTAATTAAGGTCAAATGCATGGGAAGAGCGAGGTGACGGTGTCTCTATACATGTGAGTCTAATTATGCCTAACCCTCCTATACCTTAAGGGATGGAGGTACAAATTAAGGCCTTTGAATTTTAGGAAAAAAATGGTAAATCATGAATTTTAACACTTTTCATCAGTTTTCGTATTTCCATGTACAAGAAAAATCCTAAACTTTTCTAAGTTTGCTTTTGGAAATACATCACAATGATCCCAACACATTGGATTTAAATAATGGAAAGTCATTCTTCTCTTGAGAAGAGCACTGTGTAGGACAAATGACATGGATTAGGAAGGACAACGAGGTCTATAAATGAAATGCACATAAATTAATTTGAACAATAAACATGGATAAAAACTAAATTACCCTCTAAATTCCGCGCAGTGTCAACACAATCGTCAACCATCCGCCCAACAATATCTCAGCCGTCTCAGCAAATACGTGCCTTCCGGAAAACTTTTGCCCATCTCCTCCAAATTTCTCTTCCTCATGTTTTTGGGTGTTAAGGATTTTCCGAGAAAATCATTCTATCTGAATTATATTTCTTCACGTCTTCACTACTATCACATTCCCAACAAACTTCAGTCACTGTAAAAGTGTGAATCCTAAAATCGTGGTAACAATTGAGTTTATTTTAATTTGAGTTATGGTGTTATTTCAATGAAAAAACGAAAAGGACAAATCTTTTTCCATGACTGTTTTCATGTTCTTCCGTTTAATCGACTTTGTGTTGGGTTCCTGTCACGACTGTTTTTCCAAGTCCCCATCGTGTTCCAAATCCATCAAATAATTGCGAGAGGAACCCACACAAAGTTATGTCGAATATGCAGAAGCATATGAGAACAGTCATGTACAGTAGGCGTCAAAAGTTTATTGCCTCATGTATGTTCGGGAAACCAGGTGTAAAAAATGATAGAAAAACGACTTCTTGATTTTTTTTGCAAATGAATTCCCTGTAATCCGTAGATCTTATTTATATATTTAAAAAAAAATTAATTTTATTTCGTATAAAAAAAATATTTTTTTCCAAAAGTTGATCATTTTTGATTCGTCAAAAGTTTGTTGCCTCATTTGAAAAAGTAATTCAAAATGGTCAAAATATGCAACTAACTTTATGTAAACCGGTTACATTTTGAGTTTATGTCATTTGAAAGGCAAATGATGGGTTTGTGCGTTTCTAAAGTTGACAATGGAAAATATATGTAGGGTAAAGTGGTACAAGTTGGACAGGGCTTTTTGTCTTGATAAATTTAGTACTTCATTTTTATTTGTATATTTTTAGTGCTTTAGTTTTATAATTTCGTTACTTGTGCTTAAAAACAAATTTTGTACTGAATTTAGCAAGAAAAAAGCCATGTCCAACTTGTACCGGCGAATTGTTCAACTTGTAACACTATGTCCAACTTATATCACTTTACCCTATATAAAAGTATTAATTAATAACAAGAAATAATCTGTTTTTTTGATAATTTATAATTTAGGTTAAAAATTGCAAATAAAAAAAGCTAAAAGGTGGGAAATGATTCAGATGTCCTGCCGGAATGAATCTTCGTCGTCAATTGTTTAATTTTATGGAAAATCTCTACAGGATATACAAAAAAATCGTCAAAATATGTGGTGATAAGGCGCGACCAGATCTAAAAAACGCTGCTGACAGACCTAGGCTTTCGACTCCGAGGGTCGATAACAGCAATATAAGTATCTCTGATAGTGACTCTATGATGTCAATTCCAAAAATTCGCAGTCAGTTGGTTGCTTAAGGGACACAAGTCCCTTCAACAACGGACGAAGATTCATTCCGGCAGTATGTCTGGACGATTTTCCTCCTTTTAACTTCTTCCAACCTGCCATTTTAACCTAAATTATGAATTATCAAAAAAACAGAGTATTTCTTGTTATTTATCATCACTTTTATACACATGTATTTACCATAGACAATTTTAGAAATGTCCAAACCAATTATTGGCCTCTCAAATGACATAAACGAAAAATATAGTTAGTTGCATGTTTTTGACCATTTTGAGTAACTTTTCAAATGAGGCAACAAACTTATGAAGCATGAAAAATGAACAACTTTTGGAAAACAATTATTTTTTATATGTAATAAAATTAAATACTTTTTCGAAATATATAAATAAGATCTACGGATTGCAGGCAACTAATTTGCAAAAAGAAAAATTTTAAAAAGTAATTTTTTTCTATCATTTTTTGCACCTGGTTTCCCGAACAGACATGAGGCAACAAACTTTTGACACCTACTGTACTAAAAAATTTTCAGGAGGAAAATTAACCCTTTTCATTTTTATTGGAATAGCATCATTGATCATCAACTGATTTATGTTCTTTTTCACCCATTGGGTTCTCTATGCCTAGCGTACAATAACTTTTGTTTTGTAAACGTGTTTTTGACATTTCAATGAGAGCGAGTGAGATCTAGATTTAGTCATTTCGCTCACTCTTACAGAAAATTTTGAAAACATGTTTATAAACAAAAGTTATTGTGCTCTGGTCATATTTCCAATGCACAATAACTTTTGTGTTGTAAATATATTTTTGAAATTTAATGAGAGTGAGTGAGATCTAGATCTAGTCATCTCGTTCACTCTCATAGGAAATTTTGCAAACATATTTACAAACAAAAGTTATTGTGCACTGTTTATTGTGCCCAACGCACAATAACTTTTGTTTAGTAAACGTGTTTTTGACATTTCAGTGAGAGCGAGTGAGATCTAGATCTAATCATTTCGCACACTCTTATAGAAAATTTTGAAAACATGTTTATAAACAAAAGTTATTGTGCGCTGGTCATTATACAGAATAAAATATTTTGTGAAATTGTTCGTGAATGTTTGTAGATAACTATTAAGAACTTATGAAATGCTCGTAAATCGTATAACCCATAAAAAGTTCGTAAAAGTGTGTACTTTTTCACAATTGTTCGTAATATGATCACTTTATGAGCATTTTTTTGTTTTTTTTTAGGAACGTTGTGTCATTTGAAGTTAATCGACTTATGTTATAATTGCAAAAACTATAAATACTTGCTAACAATTAAAAAAAAATAATAGGCGCTTTTTACCCATTATCAAAAGGTTGAATTTTCAATATGTAAATACAAAAGCTCGTTAAAATTCAGCAGTAATTATGCACAAATGGGCATTTTTGAAAATTTATGGCAAATCATTTGTGACATTCACAGTCTGTTGCTTGCGAATGACACAAACCATTTCTTTTGGTGTGTAGATGACACAAATCTCACACAAAAGGCCTCCCCTTCCACTCAAATTGGCTCTATTCTTGGGTGAGCTTTTTTTTAAGATGCTTTTCCTCATGTATTTTCTTTCTCTTTGGACACCATCGACATTTCTGCTTAATGTTGGTGTGAGCTGACATAAAACATTTGCGACAATTTATTGAAGAAAGTGGAAGAATAATAGGACAATGGACAGAGATGCTGAGAAGTTCTTGTAATGATATAGTGTGGCGTATCAATAAAATGGAGAGATTAATTTCTGCAATCGTCTTCACAATTATGCACTTTCCTGTTCAATTTGCTTAACGGCATTGATGATATAAGGGAGAAACTAGGATGTATTTTGTGTGACCTAATTCGAACGAAAAAATAAATGATGAATCCTATCTGGAAGAAAATAGGAAACCTCATCAAATTCCCTCTAAAGAGTGGTTCATATCACACTATGGTTATTTAAGTGGCACATGGTAAAATTTGGGTGTTTCGATATAGAAGCACTCAAACTTTAGAAAAAAAGTTGAACATTTTGATGAAAACATGTTCTTCTAGCGCAACGTGCTACTTTCAATCGTTGAAAAAATTACTAAAATGTTTGATTAAAATATTTCTTAAAATGGGCGCATTGTATAATTTAATTCAACAATAAAATTTAAATATTTATTAAGAAAAAGTGATTTTTTTGTTTATTCTTTTTTAAATACTTTATGAGAGTTTAGTTTAGAAAATGAGAAAATGAGAGTTTAGAAAATCTGAAATTTCGGAGAACCTTCAAAATGAACCACATTAAATTTAAACAAAAAGTACATGAAATTCTTTTTCAACTTAATTACAATATGAAAAAAAAAATTGACTTAAATTCAAAACGTCACTAAAATATCCACAGTGCGATATAATCATACTCGGGAACAATTCAAGATTAAACAACTTTCCATGTCGAGAAGTAAGGGGTGATGAGACAATAATGAAACACTTCATTATCCCTTCCTGAATTCACTTCATGTGTAAACTCTGCAAACATATATTTTCGCGGTGGAAATACTGCAAAACGCCAAATTAAACCATTTCCGGTGACAAAGCGCATACATTCTCTTGTTTTATGTGCTAGTGCTGTACAACAAAAATATTTTAGCTTTGCACTTTATCGTCCTGAGTGAAAGCAAGCATTATACCTTGATCCTTGCTATTTTGTCATTGCTCTAATTAATTTCCTAACATGTCATATTATAATGTACATTTTTTACTGCTCGAACTCAAAGAGAGAGCAGTTATAGCATCCACTTTTTTCAACTTGTGCACCGCCTAGAGGACAAACGGTAAGAGATATCGACTTCCGGTCTTCGACGACCCCCTACACCCATAAGTTAACATTATCTAGGATAGTATTATTTTCTTCTTCTCTCGATCTCCCTTTTTACCCTCCAAAACTATGTTTTTTGATTTTTTTTGAAAACGGTTACTAAGATTTGGTTAATTTTCGAATATGTTTTAGACGTAGTCAAGGCAAATATTTCGTCCTGGGACACCTATATTCGAAAACCATTTCAATATCGAATTTTCGAAGATCAAAGTTAGTGGGCCTATTTTTCAACCGATTTGCTAAAATTTGGATTTTTTTGACAAATCTTGAAATTTCTAACCTGAGTGCATCAGAGTTAGGACCAGAGCACAATAACTTTTGTTTTGTAAACATGTTTTCAAAATTTCTATGAGAGTGAGCGAGATGACTAGATCTAGATCTCACTCAATCTCATTGAAATGTCAAAAACATGTTTAGTAAACAAAAGTTATTGTGCGTTGGGCATTAATCGGTAGTGAATCGATAAACAGTAAACAGTAAACTGTAAACAGTTTTTACCCCTCTCGGATTTACTTTATTATTTGTTTGTATGCTTGTTACTCATGCTAAAATATTCTAAAAACCTACTTTTGTTCAGCAATTTCTTATTTTGAAATGATCTTTTTTTAATTTATCAATCAATTTAATCGGTAGTAAAGCGGTATGTACCCAAAAAGCATGCGATAAAGATAATACGTATGGATTAGTGTATCTCACGAGCGGAGTGCTCGTGAGATCGAGCACTCCGCAAAGCTGGGTTGCTTTGTCATCTCTTTTAGGAACTAATCTTTCAGGAAAAATTACGTAGGGGAAAGCACGTTACTTTCGGACGATTTATGCTTCGCACAAATAAATTTTTTTTCAATGTATTATAAATGAATTTGGCCAATTGTAATATTATATTTTAACAGCTAGTCAAATTTTCAGAAAAAAAACATGGGAGAAATTCATAATAAGGAACATAGAGAAAAAATTTAATTGTCCGAAGCTTGAGTCGTCCGAAGGTAGTGCGCTTTCCCCTACTGCTAATTTTTCCAAACAAAGAAAACCCAAATAAGATATTGACTTGGGGAATTTTGAGGGCTTATTACACTGAGAAAAAAAGGAGATGCGATTAACTTTTTTCCTCGTAACTTTAACACTTTTTAGGTGTAAAAATATATCAACATTTTTTAATGTTAATTTTACACCTTATTAAGGGTAAAATTAACATGAAAAAGGGTAACTTTAACCCATAATACACCTAAAAAGCATAATATTTACACCGATTTCGGATCAATAATGCAGGGTAAAATTAACATTTACGGAATGTTATTTTAACTTTTTCGGATTTCTCTCAGTATAGTCAACTTTAGAATCACTATTATGATTTTCATATAGAATTTAATTCTTTTAATCTGGTATTTTTTTTAAAATTTCGTTTAGTAAAATTAAAAACAGCATGATAATCACCATTTTTAGGAGGTCTTTTTTATCTTAGCGGTTGTAATTTTTAATAAGTCTTTTTTATAAGATTTTGATTTATTGTTTCACAACGTAAAATTACAAGAAATACAAAAAAAAGGTAATAATAAATTTTTCTACAAATCAAAATAGATTTTTCAGAAATAATAAAAATTATTTTACTGTTCAAAATCAAATAAAAGGGGTGGCATGTCCCAGACTTTGAGAAGTACTCGAACTCGTATCTTAGTTATTATACCTCAATAATACTTTTGCATTTTATTTACCATTTATTGGTTCTCAACCGATTTCAACTGATTACAGGGCACAAATGGGTAGTTTTTAATAGCATTTTATTTTGAATTTAAATTTTTGATTTTTCACTGTATCAAATGGGCATAAACAAAAAGAAGACCATGAAAAAAGAGAAGAAATAGGGCCAAGAGAAAAGAAAGAGCACTTTTTCGTTGTCTTTTACTCTATTTATTTGAAACAGTGAAAAAAATTAAAAATTTAAAAATTAGATTCTGTTCAAAATTACCCTATTATCTTACAATCCAAAACTAATAAAAGAGAAAAATTTGTCAAAAGCTTGTACTTTTGTAGATTCCAACATTCTGTGAATTTGTTCCTGCAATTGTTGGATTGCATTTATTCGTTTTTGATTGACGGCAATAGTGATTCAACGAAATCTACCAGGCATACCAGCTGCAAGTACTGGAATTCTATTGCAATAATTTGTTCTTGCATTAGATTGATCTCATAATGCTGCCATAAAGAATTCAGTCAAACTGTTTCTTATTTGAAATAGTGTCTGTTACTCCAATTTTGAAATGAAACTGAATTTAATCATGATATATTTAGCTCGATAAAACAATTGGAAAGTTCAATGTATTGCTGGTGATAAGCCCGATAAGCTTTTTTTTTAAAACAAAGGAAAAAATCCTAATTTTAAAGGCACCTAAATTCAAAGGTGCCCCATTTTACCCCATGTTTATTTTAAGATATTTAATAAATCAATACAAGCACATAAGGCATGACAATTAGACTACCATATCCTTCCCTGTATCAAAATTTTGATGCATCTTTTCGGTATCTTCGAAATGTTGAACAAATTTCCCCTGGAGCATTATGTGAATGTGAAATTTATAAATATCACAGTATACCTTTTGAACTGCATCACCAATATATTTAGTCCTAGAATAGTATATTTTATTGACGAGAAAGCTTTCATTTATCTTATTTATATAAGTTTCATTTTTCTTATTTGTCTTTTTCGACGTCACATCATCCACCCTCATATGACATGCCTATTTCTCTAATTCACCTGAAGGCTATGAGGATGATACGGCAGATGACAGGGGATGATTATGATAGAAGTAGTACGTATACCAAATGGAGTTATTAATTAAGAGTGGATGAGATGAGAAACACGCAGCTGTTTCACTTTATTGCCTTCGCGCATCATTCTTTAGGAATAGGAGCTTTCTTGGCGCCGTTTCCATGCTTAGAATGGTGGTGGTTGTGTCAAGAAGTTACCTATAGCAGCTATAATGCTCCCTAGCCCAGTCAAGTGACCGAGGATGATGGTGGCAATCGCTGGATGAAATTTCTAGTGTAATGACACCACAAATCCCCAAGCTTTTGAGGGCGGAAAACAATTCCTCCCAGAGTGTCAGGACCAGGAGGTATTGCGGAGGAGGATACTCTACGGGTGAGCTTGAAATTATGGTGGCCGTTATGTCAATAATTGCAACAATCTGCGACTCTCTTGGGAAGCAACATTGGTGACAATGTTATTCAGTAAATTTGCAAATAGTGATTTACATTAAATTTTGCTTGACGAGGATTGAAACACGGATTATGACTTTGGTTTGGATTTCATTCACTTTCTACTTCACACAAAAAGTAAGAAGTGGTGAATGTGAAGTAAGAAGCAAAGATATCCAAACTCAGGTCATAATTAGTGCTTAAATCCTCATCAAGTAGAACTAACTCACCGAACATATTACACTACACTGGATAGCTACAAAAAGAAGTTAAAGGGTAGGTGAAAATGGGGTAAATTTGCCAAATTTTGAAAGATGCAAATTCACTTCGTTTTCCAATAAATAAATTTTGTAATAATGATATAGGGAAAATTGGGGCACCACTGCACATCTTTGAAAACTGCAAATTCAACTGTATTTAAAAAACAGTGAATATTAGTAAAATGTTGCTTAACTAATCTTATAGACATTGGTATAGGCTACACATCAAGGCAAATAAATATATTGTCAGTTGAATTTCATGAGTTCACGACAAATTTTTTGAACATTATTTCATCAATCAAAAGATCACCCAAAATAGCTTAGGTCTAATATAATTGAATTTCGGATAAAAAGTGTATTGGAACGGGTTGTGTTTTATCGGAAATTCCAAGACCTTTTCAACGAACCCGAACATGATACGATTCGCTTGATAAATGCGCTCTCTAGAGCCTTTTTAACTTTTGACCTTGAAAACCCGTTATTAGGAATGATTCAATGCTACTTTCGTCTAAGGACGAAGTGTCTACCTGGACAACCTCTAGAGCATATCCAAAAATAAAAATAAAAGCACAACGCATGTTCGAGGAATTCCAAAAAACATGATTTTGGAAGGGGAAGAGTGGAGAAAAATAAGGGACGTTAGCGGTTCCAGGGTCGACTTATTGGGGGTCTCCCAAAGGTCCCAGGTCTCTATCTCTATCTGTTTAGGCCCTAATGATAACGGACGGGCGAACAGACGCACAGACCAATAAACAGCGTGACGTCAAAAAACTCCAAATTTCAGATTTTCAAAATTTGACTAAAATAATCCCCCATTGGGGAGTACAGAGTCGAAAAATATAGAGATATGACTTAAAATTGAGGGATTATATATACTGCTATTTCTGAGGAGTTCAAGCAGTAAAAATGACCAATTTAGTGACATTTATATTAATTTATTATTTTTTTTTGTTTTCATTTAAAAATTAAGATGACAACAATTGCGAATCGTCGTAATTTAACCCTCTAACAATGTTTTCTTTAATATGAAAAAATAAGGTTCTAAAACAATGTTTTCTAAGATAATTATGATTCAATAAAGACGAAAAAACCATCCATTATTCATTATCTCTTTTAGTTTAGGCGCTAGGTGAGAAAATATAAATTTTTTTTGAAACTCTTTTTGCTTCTCAAATTGACATTTTTACTTTTTTCAAATTTTTTAAATAAAATATAGAAAGTAGAATGACATAGAGTAAGTGTGCCAAATTTCGGCATAGTTGCATGCAAGCGTCAAAGTCTCAAGTTTAAAATGCAATATTTTAAACACAAATTGATTTTTTTTATTCTTTCTTCTGAAAGAGTGTTGCTTGGAACCTTGTAAAGAGTTTATCGTCTTTATTTACTCTAAAATCATTCTTAATACATTTTAAAATGAATACAAATATAGACATAGCTTTGGTGCCCTATTTCGGCCACCCTCATTCTCATAGTTTCTTGCCCTTCGAGAATTCTTCCAATATCTTTTTCACGTCATCTCGTTTGTCGAAAATACATTTTTTGTTATTCTTTTGCATTGTATAATCTCTGAGTACGTAAAATCTAAAAGTTCATGGAAATTCTAGGAACAAAAACTGGTGGCCGAAATTGCAAGCTGGCCGGAATTTGGCACACTTACCCTATCTTTCAATAAAAAAAATAAATTTATTTTAGTCAGATAACTTTTAATCAGTATTTTTCTTAAAATTGGAAATGAGTTTTTTTACAAAATTATTTTTTGTTGCTTTTTCTCTGACTTGTCACACAAAACTGGGGATAGCAACTAAACGAAGGGTCAAAATGAGTTCAAACTTTCAAAAGATGTTAGCTAAAAAAAGACTATTACCGAGGACGCCGAGGACACTATAGCAGTTTTAAATAAATAAAAATTTTATAATCGCAGTAAATGTGATTTTTGTGAAGACCATCTTGAGACGGTCTTACCTGATAGAGGGTTAAGGAAAAATAACTTTTTCTTTCTACGCAACTTGGACCACATCTTCAGTGGACAAGCATCCCTGGAGTATCGAGGAAATCATATAGGTCTCGTTCTCCTAAGTCTTAATTAATTAAAAAGTCGCATGCAGTGTTTGGAGAACCCCTGCTTGGTGACGCCCTAGTTTCCCCTACAAAATTACAGTATCCTGAGCAGACCTGCACATATCCTGTTGAGCAAATTTTCACACCCTTTTTAACCCTTGAAAATGATTATGAATATTTTTCATTTCAAAAATTATTTATGAGATATTCAAAGCGTGTTTTTTTAAATATAGCTTTGCTACTAAAAAAAGGGAAAAACATTCATTTCACTCACTGAGAAAAAACGAGGGTGCGATTAACATTTTTTCCTCAGAAATTTAACACTTTTTAGGTGTAAAAATATATCAACATTTTTTTAATGTTAATTTTACACCTTATTAAGGGTAAAATTAACATGAAAAAGGGTACCTTTAACCCCTAATACACCTAAAAAGGGTAATATTTACACTGATTTTGGATCAATACTGCAGGGTAAAATTAACATTTCAGGAATGTTATTTTAACTTTTTCGAATTTCTCTCAGTGCTCGATCAAAGTATGTTATCGAATAGTCAATTCTTTCAATGCGGAAAAGAGACTCACACCGTATAAACTGAATCTTGGTATCAAAATGAAATAGGAAGTTTTGAGGGACTTGTAACATTTCAGGAAACGAGAATATATAAATCAATATCAAATGAGAAAAATTCCACGAATGTGACAAAATCAAGAATAAAACTCATGTACGCATAAGCTTCAAAAGCTCAGCTGTAGTGAAAGCTTACAACAAATCCACTTCACGTACATCATCCCTCCAATACCCCGAGCCATTCATGCTCTGAAATTCGATACAAAATTTTGTGGGGAAAATTTCTCAGAAGGGTGCAAAAGAGAAGATTTTTTTTGCTGATTGACAAAAATATTTTTTCAATGGGAAAAATTCTGACAAATTAGATATTTGATTTTCTCTCACGTCGTATTTTCCTTTTATCTTTAGATAATTTTCCCATTTTGGCGCAGTTTGGATGCTGTGGTCTAATGTTGGTGTACCAATGGGGGCAAAGGTGAAGAGAAGTCAAGGAGAAAATGGAGGAGTCATCCGCTTTTTCCGCATTAATATTACCCTCATCATTACATCAGCACAAATTACAACAAGTTGTATATTGAAATTTTAACGTACAAAACATCACGTATTCCTTTTAAATGGTTTTATTTTTTTTTTAATTTAAGTTTGTAAACAATTTTTCTACTAATTCCCACTTAGCAGTTTCCCAATTTTTTTTACTGCTAGAACTTTAAAAAGAGAACAGTATTACCCCTCGATTTTCTGACTTCCCTCCCCCTAAATTTCCAACTTTCGCGTTCTTCAGGAAGTACTTTTATTAACATAATCTACACGAATCGAACGATATTTGAGAAGTGATGTCGCTCTTTTTGTCCGTCTGTTCGTTGTCGCTAGACGTAGAGTAGAAAGGGTTAGAGATAATGACTTGGGATCTGCAAAGACCCTACCATAAGTCGACCCAACAACCTTTAACATCATGTTAGAATAATTTATTGTCTTTGTTCTTGTAAAATTATTGTTAATTTATTTAAATGAGGGGGAAAGAAAAAAAAATGACTGAAGATATTGTTTTATCTTTTATTGGCGGTTATCGAAGACAGGAAGTTGATATCTTTTGCCGTTTAAGCTCCAGGACGGTGACAAATTGAAAAAAAGACAAGTATATAACTGCTCTATCTTTGAGTTCGAGCAGTAAAATAGATAAAAATATATAGGGGAAACTGGGGCACCACCGAACATGAGGTAGCACCGAACAAAGAATTTATTTTCAAACTACTTTGGGACTATGACGACCATTGCTTCAGTGAACAGGCAAAGCCCCAATAACTACGAGAGCATGAAAGAAGCATCCACATCACGGGAAGGTGCTCATGAGCGATCTGCAATGGACTTAGCAGATTCTTCCTTTGAAATATAATATTAAAAAAAATATTACCGTGTAATACTATCTAAGGAAACGATTAATAATAATAATGGACAAGCATCCCTATAGTGTCTATGAATTTATACAGGTCTTGGGCTCTGAAGTCTAAAGGCCTCAACACATTGGGAGCAATTTTCTTCAAAAATTGCGTTTTTGACAGAATCTTGACGTTTCAACCTACAGCACTGCAGACGATTTTCTTCAAAAAGGGATTTTTTGACAAAAATTGCACCCAATGTCCAGAGGCCTTAATATCTAATGGCATTGTATAAATGAGCAGTAAAAAGTTAAAATTGAGCAGTAACAAAAAAGATTGTAACAGTGATATTATCGTCTAAATTTTGGCATATGGAAAATAAAGGGCTTTTCACTATATCTGCAACAATTTTAATTGTAAAATATATAAATTAGACCCATTTTTGTATAGATTTAAGTATTTTACTGACCATAATTAGACATTTTACTGCTCATTTTTAATTTTTTACTGTCCATTTTAATTTTTTTACTGCTCGTTTCTTTTTTGCTATATCTAATTAAAAAATTTCCGTATTCAGTGCTACCCGTGCTACCCCGTGTCCGGCGGTGCCCCTGTTTCCCATGCATTGTATTGTGTGCAATATAGGATACAAAGTTTCTCGAACCTCGAACTATCTTGTCCTTCTAGAAGTTTTCCAAGGCTTTTTAGAAACCGCTTCAAACGAAAAACCTAAAAAAATATTGTAGAGATTGTGGGTTGACGATGGATGTGAATCTTATTTCTTTAGGATAGGATACCCTTTCGGTAGGTGTCCGTGTTATTTTTTTTCTTAATGCCCAGAGCACAATAATTTTGCTTTGTAAACATGTTTTTAGAACTGTCTATATTGTACAGCTTTGACGTTAACGAAACATAACAAGTGTCCGGTATTGCATGCGTCCGAAATTTTGTCATATAGTTCCTCTATAAATTGAAACCATGCCGAAATTTTCTGAAATTTGTATGTCGAATGGACGAAATGACTAAAATAATAAAGGATGGAGATAGCGTGGTCTATGAGAGGCGGCCAATCCTCAACCGTAAGACCCACCCATAAGACAATCCTGAGAATTGAACTCTAAGTTATATATCCATTTCTGCTTTCTTATTTCTACAAAAACATGGATAAGGTAAAGTGCCCCCGAGTCGACCGGTTCCTCGACTCGACCGGTGGTCAATATTTGAATGTTTGATGGTGAATTTCTATCAAATTGTCACTGATTCGTATTTATTTATGGAATAATTGATCTATTAATGTTAGATCATACGCCAAATATTAGTGCAAATATAAATAAATTAAATAAATAACTCTACCGGTCGAATTAAGGAACCGGTCGACTTGAGGGCATTTTACCTTATTTAAGAATATTTCGAAAATGCATTTTTATTTTCGGATAGTTTTTTTTAGACTTGAATTGAATTAAATTTATTTTTATCTTTATTTTTGATTTTTGATCTCCCTGTGCTTCCACCGCCTCAGCGTTGATTCCAATCACAAGGGCCAAACGGTGGAAATTGGTTTTACAATTTGCATTTTATTGTTGCTAGGCCAGTCAAAAAGAGAGAGCAAGATTGACAAGCTAATATTATCTAAACTTCTTACAAACACTATTAGACCATTAGACTTTAAAACAGATTTTAAAAGAGAAAAGCGAGTTGGAACCAGACATTAGTTATAAATCCTTACACCTCTCCCAATTCTCCCCTACTTTATAAATATCTGTTATTAAAAAGGTTTTCTCAGAAAATATCCGTTGATTGAGATATTTTAAGCACAAAAAGCATTCTCAGCAAAACCTGCCAAATATAGTACTTTGCCGTCAATTAATTCGCTTTTAGGAAGATTTCCAAATACACGAAGAGCCATACACTGAAATAATTGGCGATATACTACAAAATTTCACAGCTGGAAGTAACCATTGTAGGAGCTGGCAGCAGGGTAGAGGGGGCTTGGAAATGTACGTAATGAAAAAGGTGTGGCGATAAATTACTGAGGGGGGGCACCTTTCTGAGGACACTACGAAGCAGTGCTAGGAAAAGTTTCTATTTGTAAGCGTCTGTGGAGTTTTAGCATTGTACAAGACCTTTCAACTTTTCCGATTAATATTCATTCTCTCTGTCTTATCGATTTTATCACATTTGCCCACTATTTGGCAGGCTATTCGAGACTCATGGGGAGCATTGACCATCTGTCCCCTACATTAATCCTATTTGCTAGTCGAGGAGTGAATATATATTCTAGCGAATTGAATTAATTTTTATATTCGAAAGCATGTGCGTTAGTTCCTCACTCACAAATTTTGCCGCTTAAACGTAAAGAGAGAATAATTCATATAATACATCGATGTTAGGTAAAATTTTTACTTTAACTCTTTAAGCCCCTGATGTATCATTATATTAGTAAAGTTTTGGTTCTATCAAGTTGAGAATAAAGTAATAGCCGTACTCACTATGGCGTTGTTATCTCGTAATCTCCGTAATCTGTTATCTTGTTATAATTTTTCATTTATAAAATACATTACGAGAACATAACGAGATAACGAGATAACGATATTACAAGATAACAGCGCCATAGTGAGTACGGCTAATATCTTCGTATTTGTTCACTTTGTTTTCTGTTTTTTTTTTACTGTTCGAAAAGGGAGAGCAATATATTTTCAATCGCTTCTTCCACAGCTAGAAGCCAAACAGTGAGAGATATTGATTCCTGGTTTTCAGGAACTTCGCCAGAAAATTCATTTACCGAATGTAGAGCGTATGGCCCATTCGACAATTGTTAACCCAGTCGACGGCCAAACCCACCAATCCCAATCCTTCATTCCTATGACACACCCCACCCAACATCCCTAGGCGGGTGCTGAAGGTTGCTGGGGCTTTTGTTCATGTCAGCTGTCCCTGCACTTCAGTGAGTGAGCATCAGTCGCCGCGGACGGTTCACTCCAAGGAAGTTCAAAGATGGGTGGCACCTTCAGTTCCCCATTTTCCCTCTAAGTTTGTATTTTTCTATTTAAGTGAGCCCCATTTGGACTTACACGAAAGTTTATATTCTTTATTTAATTATGATTTTAAAACTTAGGGTAGCACCAAACACTGCGATTTTTTTTCAGATATTCGACTTCAGAGGACAAAACTTATAGAAATTTATAGGCATTATAGAGATGTTTGTCCACTGAAGAAATGGCCAAGATAGTCTAAGCAGTTAAGAAATAAAAGTTAGTTGGTGCTACCCTGTGTTTAGTGGTGCCCCAGTTTCCCCTGCCTGAACTGTCCCAAGCTTCCTTTTAGTATTTTTGTTGAATAAGAGTAACAGGGAAACAATGCGCAGGACTTGAGACCTCTGTTTTACGAAAACAGAAAAAGTAAATCATTTTTGTACTCATTATCTACAAACCAATTGTTCAAGTAAATAAAAAAGAGCCTAAAATGTCGAAAAATATTTTTAACTCAAACATTTATTTATAAACAAAAATCTCATAATTTCCCTTATTTTATTTTTACAAGGATCTTTTTTTTCTATTTTACTGCTTGAACTTAAAGAGAGCGCAATTACATAATTCGCTATTTTGCAACTTGTTATTGCTCTGGATCTTAAGTGGTAAAAGCTATTAATTTTCGATTTTCGGCGACCCCCAATAAAAAAACACTATCTCCAAATGTTTTTCTCCTTTCTTCTCTAACCCCCTTCCAAACCACACCAAAATCATGTTTTTGGATTATTTAGAAAACGGCACTATGGGGAGGTGGGGCTACTTTGAGCTGTGGGGCTACATTGTTATACGATTTTTTCACATATTTCTAATGGAAACTGAGTTTTAGCATGTTATAATTCAGATAGACAAAATAGTTGTGGATCTAAATAAAATAATTGTGAGGACCAGCTTCATTGAAAAATAGGCGGAAAAGTCGTATAACAATTTAGCCCCACAGCTCAAAGTAGCCCCACCTCCCCCTACGTATTTATTTTATTTTCGGATGTGTTTTAGAGGTTGCCTAGGCGAATATTTACTCCAAACATATCTATGATCTAAAAAATCGCCATTTTGTATGATTGAAGTTCAAAGTTCAATCACTTTAGAGAGATCGTTTTTTAACCGATTTGGATATATTTAGAAATTTTCGAAAGGTCTTGAAATTTATTATCCAGCTGTGTTAGTTCCAATCGATAATGAAATTGTTAAGTAGGGTAACGTGTGGTATTTCTGGACAAGGTGCTTTTCGGGACACAATATGGGTATTTCTGGACACATAAAAAATCCTCTAAATATTTGTTTTCTTATTATTTGTAAGTTCTATATGAAATTTTAAGCTTTTTACGTATCAGGAACATAAATATTTATATTAACAAAGAAAAAAATAATTTGAGAAGTCATTAGGCTGTTTCAAATTTGAAAGTGCTAAAAAGTGTCCCGAAATACCACACGTTACCCTAATCGTATTTTTATTTGTTTGTTCTCGGACATCCCTTTTTATTTCCGCGTAAGCACGTTACTAATGATAATAACATTCTAAAATGCACAATTCTTAGCCAATTTTCTAGTTCAGAATTGTTTTTCGATTTGTGAATGAATTTTATCGGTAATAAACCGGGAGGGGGAAGTCGGGTACCTTTGAATTGAGGGGTGTTCGAATTGTATTCAGTGAACTTCACTGCACTTGATTCCACGGGGCATGGGACTGACTACCCCATCTCTGTATAAGAAAAAATAATAATGGATGATCCGAACTCCCCTTGCGGGAAGGCCTAAGCTCTTCTATGGAACGCTGTGCTACTATTATTATTATTAGCATTGAAAACTGTTTTTGTCTCCTATTAAAAAAAATAGCCTTATCATAATGCAATTTAGCTTCGCAATTGTGAAGTTAAAATTATATCACAGTAAGCTCCAGTTTCATTTAAAAAAATACAGAATAAAAAAAATGAATTTATAATTCAACCCCAATTCAAAAGTGCCACATTTCCCACTATACGTTCAAAAATCATGCAAGAGGATAATTTTCGGAGCGATCTATCACGTGAGTTAGAGTTAGAGTTAGCTATTTAGTTCCATCATTGTAAGACAATGGTATCAATTTAAAAATAAAAGAAATTAAGTCCTATTTCAAAGGTGCCCCAATTCAAAGGTACCCCGTTTCTCCCTAATCGTAAAATTTTGAACTGTAGGGAGAAGTGGGGTATCTTTGAAAGTGGGGCATCTTTGAAATTGAGATTTTTCACCTATTTTTACATAAAATTGAGGCTTATCGTGATATAATTTAGCTTTTCAATCTGTTTGTGCAGCTAAATTAATTATATCACGATAAGGCTCAATTTTATTTATAAATAGGTGAAAAATACCAATGTTAAAGGTGTCCCACTTTCAAAGCTGCCCCACTTCCCCCTACCCCTATTATTTCAAATGAGCAATATGTTATATGATTTTTTTTCAATATAAGTCTTTTCACTGAAATGGGTTTACTTTTCTATCTAATTTGTCAAAATTAGATTTATTGGAAAGGTCTTGAATTTTTCAATCGAATTGCATTGGTTTTAACCGCCAATGAATTGGCAAGACTTCCGTAACTGATTTATTTTACACGAGTTTTATTTTTGTTTGCCCATACGTTTCTCTTGTGAAAAATTGAGGATATCCAAGGAATAAGGAAAAAAATGTAATTTGGGGATTTTGGTGAGAAATTCTGTTTTTCTTTCTCAAATGGCATTTTCTCTAACTCTTTGATGTTGCCTCATTTCTCGTCGAGCACGCTTTTCTTGGTTATTTCGACTCAGTTTATAATACAGAAAAGTTGTTTTTGTAGAAATTTTCGCAACATTTACTCATTCCAGAGAAAAGACTCTTTATCCGGAGTTTTGGTAATTGTTGATTCATCCATCAGGAAAATTTGATTTCACCACAATTATCCTGGAGGGATAAATAATTGTGTTATACAATACTATAAGGGTATACAACTCCACCATCAGAGTGAAAAATTACATTTTAATATCATTTGAAGCGAAAGTAGAAAAAATATAAATTCATTTTTTTTTCCTTTTTATTACTTTCAAATGACAATAATCCCCTGGGAGTTTGCAGAATTGCTCAAAGGGAAAGTCAATTGTGGGGATAGAAAGTATGATATGGGGAGAAACATGGAGAAGTACATCAATTCCAATTTCAGTGGTAGAGAGATGGGCAAGAAAGTAAGACGAAAGCAGTGAAATTTTATGGTTTGCAGTCAATGGGGTCGCCTGGTATACAACTCATTTAGTATATATTGTTCCAATAAAAAGGGAGCACAAGTTAAGGAAAAGTCAAATCCAAGATGAATGTTAAGGCCCCCCCCACGAAAAAAGGGAGGCCTCGTAAAGGGATACATAATTACCAATTTAGCGACTATGTTTCATACAAATAAATAATGATTTGTCCTATGTTATATCGAATAAACACGCCAGAGAAATACATCGAAAAACACATTAAACTTGCTTTATGACTGATAATTAAATTATTATTTATGAGCAAACATAGAAATGCACACAGACACACTTTTTCAACACATTAAGATTTTTTTTCTCAAGAAGAGCTTATTTACGGAAAACACCACTTAAGCATTATAAGAACATATAAGATGACTTTTGTTCTTATTATTGTTATTGTTCAGCTTGTTGCCTCCAACTGTGGAAATGCGTGAAAATTTTATTGTAAATTGAAAATGGAAATTATGGCTCACTGCCAATGGGCGGATTTTCTCTTAACATTCGTTTTAATTTCCATATGCAATAGCCTTGTCTGTGAACACGTTGTCAGGAGAATTTTCGAGTTTAACAGCAATAGGGATCGGATTAAATTCAGCAATTTCAATTCAGTTATTACTTTATCCTGAAAGCCACTGAGATACAATGATATCAGGTGAAATTTGTACTTTTATTCAAAAATATTTCCTTTGGTTTTAATTACCAAATTTGGTTGGTAAAAAAACATTTCAGCCAGAAGAAAGGAAAAAATAATCAAAAATTTAAACCAAATTGCCATCATAAGATGGTTCATAACTATGCTTAGTTTTTTCTAAATATTATTTCGAAATATATTTCTCTATAAACTAATTGCGAAGCTAAAATACATCATGATAAGTCTCATTTCACTTAAAATTTGAAGAAAAAATCTCAAATTCACAGTTACTCCAATTCAAAGCTGCCCCAATTCAATGTTGCCTCACTTCCCCCTAATTAACTCAATTCCGTTTTTAATGTCTTCAGCACAGATTTTAGCTCGGTATAATTTCATGAAATCAAAATTCACTTCTCTTTCTTTTTCAAAAGATTAGCATAAGTCTACCCCGCTCTTTCGGTCTCAAAACTGGACTGAACTAAATTCAATTTAGAGTGATGTTAAAAAGAAGAAGAGTACGAAAGAATAAATGCAGAGCATTTAATTAAGAAAGAAAATGTTGTAAATTTTGACTTTATAAAATTTTCTTGATCGAAAAGTTGTACCGGAACCATAATGACCATTTTTACCAAAATACTGTCCATTAGGGGGAACTGGGGCAGTAGTAATCTGGGGTAGTAGTAAACACTGTGATTTTTTTCATTAATTTTAAGACTACAGAGGATAAAACCCATAAGCATTCATAGATACCATGGGGATGTATGTCCACAGATAAATTGGTCAATAAAATCCTAATATACTTTAAAAATAAAAATCATTTTACCCGAAAATGTTGATATTTCAATTATTTTGGTCATTTGGATTTCCACTTGGAAATTAAAAATTGTGTAAAATAATCGAAATGTAGCAATACCAGTTCTTTCCTACATCTTTTAGGATTATATTAATGCATTTACTAGACAAATTGAGATTCTCATTATTTCAAAAGAATTAATAATTGGTCAGAAAACAGCATTTGGGGTAGATGTAACCAGGCAATTTCAATTTCACAAAATGAGTAGGTAAAAGAGCGGGAAATTGACCTTCATGCGAAATATCTATAATTCATAGATTACGAAAAAAATTGGTGGCGCTGTGTTCAATAAAAAGTCACATGATGTCAAAATATGGGGAAAATCCATTGAAAAATGTCTTTGATATGCATGCTTTTAGTTTTTTTGCTATTTTAATTATTCTTTGTAAAAAGTGTCGTGATTTTTTGAAAAATATACAGTCTTTATATATCTCTTAAGTAATAAAAATAATCGAAAGTGGTGCAAAGTTAATTTCAAGGGTGGAAAAAAGGTGTTTACTTCCTCCCCAGAAAGTGGTTACTTCTACCCCAGGTATTTTGTGAAAAGAGAAAAATGCACAGGGACACAAATTTTATTTTTATGGAAAACTCAATTGTTTTCCAGCATCCGCATTACCCTCGACGAATTGCCTATACCCAAGGGTAAAACATGAGCTAAGAAATATTTTCCAAAAAATCACGGTGTCCTTGGAAAATCACCTCAAATTCGCATGTATCGAAAATGATTACATGTGCCCCAGTCTCCCCTATGCTTCAGACTATCAAAAATCACAATTTTATAAGTAGTTTACTACTCTATAACTTTTAAAAAGATAATTTTTCTCTATTCCGAAGGGAAATGCTAATTTAAAAAAAAAAACAAAAAATTGTGTATCTAAATAATGTGTGCGAAAATTCCGTGATACGAGAAAATCCGCGGAAAAATTCGTGTCACGTGAAAATCCTGGAAAGATTTCGAATCTCGGGGAAATCCGTGGAAGATATCCTGGCCCCCGAAAATCCTCAAATTTTCTTTTAGCCCGCAAAAAAATTTCTTGAGCCGGGGAAATCCGCGAAAAATTTCGTGTACCGCGAAAATCCGCGGAAAAATTCATCTCCCGTGAAAATCGTCGAAACATTTCGAATCCCGGGGAAATACGTGGAAGATATACTGGCTCACGAAAATCCTCAAAAATTTTGTGGCCCGCAAAAAATTTTATGACCTGCGGAAATCTGCGAAAAATTTCGTGTCATGCGAAAATCCGCGGAAAAATTCGTTTCCCGTGAAAATCTTCGAAAGACTTCGAATCTCGTGGAAATCAAGGAAACGTATCCTATCCTGGACCGCGAAAATCCTCAAAAATTTTATTGCCCGCAAAAAATTTTATGACTCGCGGAAATCCGCGAAAAATTTCATGTCCCGCGAAAATCCGCGGAAAAATTTGTTGCCTCCTGAAAATCTTCAAAAGATTTCGAATCCCGGGGAAATCCGTGGAAGATATACTGGCCCGCGAAAGTCCTCAAAAATTTTTTGGCCAACAAAAATTTTACGACCCGCGGAAATCCGCGAAAAAAATCGTGTCCCGTGAAAATCTCCGAAAGATTTCGCGTCCCGCGAAAATCCGTAAAAGGATTTCGTGTCTCGCTTGCAAGCGGCTCACCTTATGGGGGCTCACCTAAATAGAGTTAAAAACTCATAATAATGCATTGGAAAACTAAGGTTACAACCCTCATTTCAACTTCCTGAGAGTGAACTGTCCACAGCAACTGATGATCACTCACTGAAGTACATGATGTTCAATGTTATGAGCAACAAAAGCACCATATAATAACCTTCAGCAACTGTAAGGATGGTTGGAATTAGCCGTGTCAAAGGAATAAAAGATTTGGATTGATAGAAAACCACCGTCAACAGGGTTGACATGTGTCGAATAAACCGTACGCTCTACAATCATCTTAAAATTTTCTGTTCTGCGAAAATCCGCGAAAAATTCCGTGCAATCTTTAAACTTGAAATATCTCAAGAAATCATGCATCGATCTACAATTTTTTTAATTGGTGTATTCAAGCAGCGTTACAATATGAACATAAATGCTTAAAATTGCTTATTTTGAGAAAGCCCTTAAAAAACGGTTTTAAACCGGTTTATAATTAGGTTTTCAAAAAACTATTGGAGTAGAAATCATTGTACGCGTGGGTAAATATTTTTTTTTTAATATGAAGATGTCTCTCTTAATGTATGTCTGAAGATACAGATGACAGGACAGCCGGCCGAATCCGAAGATAGCGGGATATTATTTTCGGCATCAGGGATATTTAAAGCATAAAACATATACCCTGTGAAGGACAAACCGATCTGAGAACTTTTGAGAAAATCGGAGTATCACAATAATTGTAATTATGAAGAAATCAAATCTAAAAAAGTTCTTTAAAGCATATTTTGAAAATGACTAGTAAAAGTTTCGATACTCATTTGGACCATTTTTCAGGACAATTATTTTGTATTGTATTGTATTGTATTTATTTTTCATTACCATTAATAACTTATAATAACTCATGTTAACCCCACCGTACCTTGCGGCCATCGCCGTCTTAGCGTTGGTGACCAACCTCCAGGGTAAAACAATGGAAAACCCCTTCATAGGTTGTATGGTCAGGTTTACACTTTTACAATATTATAAATGGAAAGTCTGTCTATGAGTGCCTTAATGGTAAGAAATGGGCCTAGCCATAATAGCTGTTTGGTCACTGTGCACAACAAATTATTGTAATTAAAAGGAAAAAAAACAAGAAAAGAAATAAAAAACATGAATTATACAAATAATAAATGACATGAAACAGTGAGCCACAAAAAAAAGAAATATATAAAATTCAAAGAAAGAACAATACAGAGCATCAGAAAGTGTATTTTATTATTCAACTACTATTCAACTAATATTAAAATTATATTATTCAACTACAAACTTTAATTTTGAAAATAAACTTAGTTCGCAACAGAGATGATTAAAAAACTTTTCGTTTAATTAATATACGATTATTTCGATAAATAGAATCACATTTTATCTCCAAGATAAATTACTGAAAATTTATTCCTGTTCTATACAAAGTGAAATATTTTCAAGCCCTGATCTTCAGAATTCTGATTTGAAATAAACTTTGTTGTGCATAAAGTGTTCATGAGTTATACTTTGGTGTTTGTAAAAGCTGACGGAACTTTGTAAATTGGAAATCATTCGTCCGTGAAAGTTTTCAGGAATCACATTAGGGGAGTGTGTGGCAATTTAGGGAAGGAGTAATTTATATTTTTGTATTTTTATATGGTTTTGCATAAGGTGGGTTGAAAGTAAACATTTATTCTACTAATGGTGCTATTCCAATTAAACATGAACATGTTCTTCTTTTTAGCAATTTACTGTTAGCAAGTGTTTCTGCATTATCGACTTTTCTTTGTGTTGGTTCCCAGCTACGACTGCAATCAAGGGAAAGAAAATACGAAATTGCAGAAGTACGAGAACAGTAAAATGCTAAAAAAAAAAGTTGTTCATTGGAACACAACCATAAAGCAGTAACTGAATCTCATGTTCTTTGAAAGCATTAATTTAATAATAATAATCCGTTGAATTTTTAAAATAATGTGTAGATCAAAAATGTAAATATATTATTACCAAAAATATGTATTCCTGGGATGCTCCAAACAGATGTTCGATAATTTTTGGAATACGTCTAGACCGACTTTAGTCCAGTTTCGGATATATCCTTAAATCATACCTAATAATGGCTTTTTAAGGTAAGATGTTAATCAAGTCTGGAATACATATTTCTCAATGGAATTGGAAAATTTTGTTTCCATTGGAAAGGTCTTAAAATATCGGACAAATTCGAACTGATTACTATTGTGGTCTAACTGTGGGTGCAACGGTAATCCGAAAAGCAAAACTGACCCCTGGTAAATTTTTATCTCTTATCTGGAGCAGTCTACAAAGCTGAGATTCTTTACCACTTTTGTAAAATAAATAAAGTACAATTCAAAAGTTATTCATGAAAATGCTCCTCCATGCCCTATTGAAATATCAAACTATGTATTTGCTGAAAAATATCTCAAGTATAGAATTCTATGTATAGGAAATTCAAACTCACAGCTGAGTGCTGAATATAATATTTGCGATAATTGGAAATCGACATGAACTCACTCCATATTCTATATATACATATATATATATATATATAGCAAGTAACGCGCCAACATAGTCCATTTGCCTCATGGAAAATGCATATGCGTTTTTATGTGGGGCATGAGTGTCTGTGACGCATTCGAGGGCGGATCCCTTGATGGCTGTTAGAGGTGACAAACCAAATGTGGCAGGACAGCATGGTTCTAGATTGATTTTATATTCATTTCTCACAAAATGTGTTAACGTGTTGGTGGTACATTTAGATATAGAGTATTCATCCATCCATCCTGTTTTTAGCAACTACAAAACTATATGTACATATTGCATTTTCTTTTGGCATGTACAACCGATTTTCAATATATGGACATGCACTGTTGAAGAATAACTCCTCTCTGTGTAATTTTCATCATTGAAAATTTATCGTAGCTCCCGCCGACGCAAGAATAGATATTGATTTTTAAAGTTATTCCCTACAACAATTCCCCTATCCCCATCTCCCTGAATACAAACGAACGAAGATGCATAAGACAGTGTACTGTGAGAGCATTAGTGCAATTTATATCAACTTTTCCCACGGAGGCTGTTCTCGGATGAATAGCAGGAAATCAATAAGAACACCAACTATTCTTGCATTTTATCCTTTCCGCGATTTTCCGCCTTTCCAATTCCAAATGTATTCTCTGAGCTGGAAATTGTGAATTCTCAGAAAGAAAACTGATAAGAAAAAAAAAATAGATCAATCTATGATGAAAAATTGTAGGACAATTTTTCATCAATTCATCCACCAGATGCATGAAAATTTTCTGTATCGCCTAAATTGCTGTTTGTTTCCTTATTTCAAAATAGACGTAAAATATTCAGCATAGACAGCAGAAATTCACATGAAAATTTAATGTATGATTGAATTTTTATAGATATCTTTTCATTCATTATTCCTTAAGGAAATTCTCTTTTTATACCGAATTAATAATGCATTGAAATCAATCGTCCAAGAAGTCTGTAAATCTCAAAAGGGTCAGTTTACTTCCAGACGAATTTGGGAAGAAGAATAAAAGATAGAGCTCTATCCGTAGGTAAATATATGTCGTAAAAGATGCACAATTCAAATCAAATCATAGGCATATGACAAAAGAAGGTAAATTCCTTTGTAAAGGATTTGATTTGGTAAAGGATTTGCGTGGAAAAGAATATGCATGAATAAAGTTTTCTGATATTTCTATCCATTGAAAGTTAAGAGGTTGATATAATATCTAGGCCCTGTATTTCCTATACCAAGGCAATTCGTAGTTTAATGTTATTTTATCAATTACTACAATATTTGTCTAGTTCTTAACCCTTTAACGACGAGACACTTTTTACGGACTGAAAATCAACAATAAAAATTAAACTGAGAAACATAATCAATGATAAGTCTTACATCTAACCTTGGAAAGCCCAATAGGGTCTGATTCGGTGTATTTTGTGCTTCTATGAACAATAGGGACATAAATAGCCCAAAAATTTAAGTAATTTTTCTGACAATACCAATCAATAATATTTTTCGTTTTAATGAAAAATATTACGTATGAGTATTGTAGTTTTTATTGCCAAAAAGGTTTTGCTTAAATAAAAATGAAAGTATAAAAAATAAATAAAATCAATTATGAATTTGCGAATTTAAAAATTCGCCACTTTTGAGCTTAAATATTTACTACATAACAAACAGCTAGAGACTTGCAAAAAATATTGTAGATTCCTTCAACCTTCTAATTTACAATTATGTACAGACATAAGAAAAACATAACTTTAGGCAGTCAGGAAAAATTGTTTTCTTTATGGGACACCGGTGTTCCAATCGTCCTTAAAGGGTTAAATAACTATTGAATTTCTTCTTATTTTTAAGAAAAGAGGCAACATTAGATTTTCTATTGAGTTCAGCTTCATCCTTTTCAGAGCTGATTTTTTGACCTAAACTTTTTTGCTTCGTAAACTTTTTGCTTTAACTCTAACTCTTAAGGATGGTTCAGTGACTGTATGGGCTGAATATTTATGAATAAGTGGCCTCTCCGGGAGCCTTTTAAGGCTTTTCTCACTACATTTCGTTCGTAGAGATGATGCTCCTTTGTTTCTCCAGGCTTTTGTCCAACCTAGTCATCACAAAAGCTAAAACTTCACGAAATTTGGAGTTAAAAAACACCTGTCCAGAATAAGGAATATCCCCTCCCTGGTGAATCTCTTAGAAAATTTCCCATTTTTCACACGAAAAACGTGATTCACAAGGCAAATCTCGCTTCAGGTCAAATCAACAAGTCACTATAAATGTGAATCAACACAATATTCAACGAATATTTAATAAAACCACTTAAAAACAGCGAAGAAAAATTGTTAGCACTTCACCACAGCTAAATAAGACTGAAATAAACACGAAGTTCTGTCATATTTCACGTAAGCAATTGCTCACATTGAATTTTCAACAAAGCAATTCTAACTAAAATCATATTTAAAATTTAACGAATTTAGTGTTAAAATCTTCCAAAAAGAACAAATATTAAGATAGAATTCATTATTCATCAAATATTGGAATGAAAATCCATAATTTTAATCAATTTATTTATAGTGTCGAATTTTATCCCCAAAGTGTCCAAATTTAGAAACTGTCCAAAATTATGAGCTCTTACCCTATCTGCGGTATACTTTTGATCTTCGTAAACCCAAAAAATATTCAGTCTTATTAACATAAGGGGAAGTGGACCACCTTTGAATTGGGATACCTCTGAAAATGCGCTTTTTTGTTTCATTGTTAAGTAAAACTGTGCCTTATTTTGATGTAATTTAATTCCAGAAACCAATTGTCTATCTAAATTGCTTCCTGATAAGGCTCGTTTGCTTTTAAGGAGAAAAAAAAACAATTTCAAAGGTGTCCCAATGCAAAAGTGCCCGCCCAATTCCCCATACGGACTAAATGTTCTCGTAGATCGTCCTGAGACTATTTAGAACCTAAGGTGGCACATTTGAATTTTTATTATAACTTCAAAATGTCATAAATGCCAACAGTGTCAGTCTTTACTTTGTTCTGCTAAATAATAAAGCAACGAGGTGCTTAATAAATATAAAAAAACCTCAATTAATTCGGCCATCATCTCATTCGACCACGAAATCCTAGAAGTTTATGAAGGAATATAAAATGTAGATCGAACACACTTTTGTTTAGCTTTTTTCTTACTTATCCTCTGCACCGATCTTTTTCAAGGTCTTTTGTCCTTTCTCCATCTCGTGCGCGATAAATAGTAGGTATTAGCACTACTTTTTATCACAATTTAATCACGAATAATATTGATGAGAAAATTGTGGCGCAGAAACTACCCGAATGACTGCAATAAAGTAGTTACCTGATGAAAATTTAATGAGCAAATTTTGCTCATAAATTTGCTCACTTCTCATTAATCTGCTAATCAATTATCAATTATATTTATGCTATTATAATCTATTTAAACCAATTTTTGTGATTCGAGTCCACTTTTTTATCACTAAATGAATCGATTTCTAAAAGCTCTTGACGAAAATTGCACATTAGGACACATATCAGCAACAATTAATGTGAATCACATTAAAATTTTAATGTGAAATTCTCTAGTGTGATACCACGGTAACTCAAAATTTTCTGAAAGATCTTGTCAGATAAGATATTATAAGTGGAGTTACACCATATGGCTAAACCTTAGGTCTGAATCCCATATAAGAAGTAAAATTCTGTGTATTGTAATCAATTTTGTGAAATATGAAACGTCCACATTTAACTTTCACTCTCCGTGATAACAAATTTGAAGTTTTCGATGTGCAAAATAGGATAATATTGTTCACATTTTTGATCTGGAAATTTTTATTTTCAATCAATAACAAATCCTCTAATGAATTCAGTAAAACATCTATTTCCTGACAATTTTCGATGCAATTGATATTGATTATAATACCTATAAATATTAAAAAGTAATTTTATTCGCAGTACGATTTATGATCTTGATATTGTTTTCACATTATGCAAATCTTTTAGGAGCATTTTTGAGGTCATTCTGTTGGATCGTTGCATATGCAATATTGTGTATTTTATCCCAAAATTCTCTTAAATTTCTTTGACCCAAATTTCTACTTTTCATCCATATTACAAATCCCTGTTCTTATCTATGTCAATCTGACCATTCTATACAACAGTAACTGGGGGATGCGGGTTATTTTAGCCGTATAGTCCTAGTAAAGTGTATGTTTTACATTATTTGTTCACCGCAATTGAAGTGGATTGAATCCCAAATTTAAACCAACTGCTTATTCACTCCTGTTTCTAACTCCTCGACTTTCAATTAAATTTTCCATTTGGTCCTGCTCTGGTTTTTCCGCCGAAGAGCAAGAGTATGCGGAGCAATGTGATTCTATGGATGATGTTAAGAGGCAGGAAAAGTTGTTTTTTGGTGCTCTAGTTTCGCATTTTGGGTGGAGAAATTGTGAGAAAGTCTGGAAATTACCATTAGAATGGTTGCAACTTGAATAGTTTCAGGATTCTTAAGGACTTCTACTCAAACTTCCATATTCATTAGCTCTCTGTCACAAATATCATCATCATTACTTTTACAATTTGCTTAAATGATGAGACGTTTTCTCTGTCGCTCCCCCCAAAATCTTCCATAAAGTAGAGGAAAGTTTTTAGGCTTCGAACATTTCATATATTTATCATGTTCCTTTAATGAATCCGACCTATTTTCTTCAGGAAATGTGTAACTTAAAACTGGCGCTTAAAATATATTGCTATTAGGTCAGGTGGATCAGATTCATTAAAGGAATATGCGTAAGATGAAGTGTTCAAAACCAGAGTGTGTGCGAAACCTGAAAGCCTTCCCCTATATATAAAGGCTCATACTTCTTGATGGAGTATTGCGAAGGACCGACATTAAAGCGAGGTGGAGGAAAAAAGAAAGGTTCTTGAGAGCTAAATGACGCAATTTTAAGGAGATAAGAAAATAAACTGTAAAGTTTGATTTCTGTGGTCATTTTGAATAAACTTTCCTGATTTCTCAATGACTAAATATATCACGCAATGACCAAGAATATTTTTTATGGGTGAATTTTTGAGGGATTTTTCCCTCTCTCTGTGCAGAGAATATTAAGTAAAAGTTCTCTACTGAAATCATAATTTTGATGCATCACTCAAATTGATTTCGCTTTTTTTGGTTCAAACTTGCTTACCGCATCGCGCATATCCTTTTTTATGTTTATTGATTCTAAATCGCATAAAAAAATGTTGTCGAGATGTGGGCAGAAGATGAAACAAGATGGCACTAGAAGGGGCTCAAGCTCCATGAAAAAAAATTATCTTTCGAAGACCCAAAGTAGCTATCACTAATCGTTTGCCTTTCAGGACTACCAAACAGAAACAGACAACAATTAGATGAAAATGTTTTGCAAATTTTCAAAATTTTATCAAAATTCAACTGTCTATTCATAGCTCAAAATTGACGGATTATTATCAGTTATTGTTCTTATCCTACTAAATTGGAGCAATAAAAAAAGAAGTGCAACATTTTATGCATTATTTATGTGAGAAACATTCGAGACTAATGAACATTATTATCTTGACTTTCAACCCCATAAACTTTGTAATAATTACCACCCCCGAGGCTGTTCAGTGCCTGCGTAGGGATGGTTCTAAGGACACTACAGCAGGCTCTTGAGGAAGAGCTTCTTTTTAATGTCCATTTGTGGTTTTCAAGTGTACTCTTCAGAGTTCCTGCAATGAATTCTTAGAGCAATTTTACGTGTTCAATGTGTAAAATTGCAATTAGAGCATCTTTATGACTCTCTCAAATACTCCAATTATGCTCTTCTTCCACTCAAATGCACAGATATACACACTGAACGAAATTGTCACGTATTTAGAATCATTTTCCTGGAGAAAATGCTTCTCGAGACTCAATGTGGATCCAATTAAAGTTGAAAAGCAAACTAAAACTATTCTTGGTGCACAAAAGCTGAAAATTTGTCTGTATTGAGAGAAGGATTAATGTGTTACAATAGTCACATAAAATTCCGTTTAGCTTTATCGTATCTGCATTCCGTGAGATTTTTAGCTATAGGGGAAAGTGGCCTGCCTTTGAATGCCGCAGCCTTTGAATATTTCAATTTTTCTCTTATATTCCAAAGCAAAAACCCTATTCTCTAAACTATAGTCAATATACAACTAATTATTTTCTATTAACTTCAATTAACAAAATAGAATTTTTTTGGGAAATAAGAGAAAAAAAATGTTCAAAGGCTTCCGTATTCAAATGCAGACCACTTTCCCCTACACAGAGAGAAATCCGAAAAAGTTAAAATAACATTCCGGAAACGTTAATTTTACCCTGCAGTATTGATCCGAAAACGGTGTAAATATTACCCTTTTTAGGTGTATTATAGGTTAAAGTTATCCTTTTGTTATGTTGATTTTACCCTTAATAGGTATAAAATTAACATTAAAAAATTTTGATATATTTTTACACCTAAAATTGTTAAAGTTATGACGAAAAAAAAAGTTAATCGCAGCCTCTTTTTTTTTCTCAGTGTACTTTTGATATAGATACTTTTCCATGATTTATTTATGTTCATCCACTTGCTAAGCTTCGCAATGTTTGGATACTTTAGAAACGTCTTTGAAAACAATTCTTACGGCGTTATCACACTTGCACATTAAAATTTTAATGTGATTCACATTAATTATCGCTTGTGAGCGTCCAAATATGTTATTTGTGTCTTTGAGTCACTTAATATTTGGGGTTTTTCTATTTATTAATAAAGAAGTGGACTTGGCCTGCAAAAATAAGTTTAAATTTACCTAAGGCAGAAATATTTTTCACATTAAAAAATTAAAGAGAAAATCGCATTAATTTTTCGCATTAATGCTATAAATCAATTTATATTAAATTTTGCGGGCCAAGTCTACCTTTTTATCAACAAATAGATCAAATTTTGAATATAAAATGATTCAAACACACAAATTACACATTTGGACTCTCACCAGCGACAATTAATGTGAATCATATTAAAATTTTAATGTGCAAGTGTGATAACACAGTTAGTCATTGACAGGCACGATTCTTAATTTATTTTATCTACTTATTTTTTTTAAAAGACCAAAGGTTAAAAAGTTAAAAAATAGTGAGAGAAGTTCTCCAAGAAAGAAAAAAACTGCCTCACACTAACACCCTGTTAATAATGATCCGCAATCTCATGAACCACACAATCTCTAAGTCTAAATTTTATCAAAATCGCTTCATAAACATCGAAAATACGGTCCGGTCAATATATTTTTGGTTATAGCTCAAGTCAGGATTATCGAGGGAGGAGTGCGACCGTTGGAAAGGTCTCGACCTCAGCTACAACATATTAAAATTTGAAGAAAAAGCATCGTCTAGTTTTCGAAATATTCGAGATCGATTAATCCAAAATCGATTTTTTCATTAATCGGATCGTCGATTAAATCGTATGAAATAGGAGTATTATAAGGGTTGCAGTAGGGGAGACTGGGGCAAAAAGTCACAAATTCAAAATTTGGAAATTCAATACCTTCTAAAATAAAAGAGATATCGGCTTAAAATTTTATCCATAAATGGCCTCCATAGACCTTCTTCAAAGTCGTAAGTTTCTTAAAATTCGAACAAGAAATTTAGAAAATAAAAATTATCGAATTTTTTAATCCTATTTTTGAAATATTTTCCTAGCAGAAGATAATAATTATTACCTACTTATTTTCCAAAATTTATGCACTGGTAATTATTTCCTAAATGATTTAGATTCTTTGAATACGAAACCACTATCTTTATTTTAGAATTTTACAAAGATTCTTTTCTCCAGAAATCCTTTTATTAAAAATAACCACATGGGGTAAAAAGTAATAAAAGGTATGGAGCAAAAAGTAACAAAGACCGAAGCGATTTCTACGGCTAGAAGAAACGTCATTTCCGCGTGTCGCCGCTTTTTGTTTGCATTGGTCAAACGATTTGCAGTCTCTTGTGTGTTTTTTTTTCTAAAATAGCTTGAAAAGCGCTTTTCTCGTTCAGATAAAGAAAACTGTGTTTTAAAAAGATGTAGAGGAATAAATTTCCTTTGAAAATATGTCACCTGCTGTTTTTTTTTAAATTTACGAAAGCCCGTAATAAAGCAAATCAAAATGTGATAATATCCCATATCTGGTACTATTTGCCCCAGCATTTTTGAGAATGGTCACAAAATTACCTTTCGAAAAACGGGTCGATAATAATGTAAGTTCTTACAAAATAGAGAAAAATGACTTTCACAAAGTTGTAGAGTAGTAAATTTCCCATTAAACAGAACTAATTAGAAATTTCTGGCGCGCTAGGGTAGCTTGTAAAAAAACAAAATATCCGTTTTGTGACTTTTTGCCCCAGTCTTCCCTACTACACGAGAGCTTTCCAAAACAACAAAGTTTTTGAAATTCCGACAATTAGAACCGGAGATATCGCCATTTGAAAATTGAACTTTTTACTCTCTCTAGCTCGGGTCAGGGGGGTCGGGGGGAACTTTTTTTTTTAATCGAAAGGCCTTAGGCCCAGCTATAACATACTGAAATTTTAGATCGATCAATGTCATAGGGGCTGAGTTATTGAAAAAAAAAACAAAATTTAGGTGTATTCCAAGTATATTAAGATTATAAGTCGTCGGTTGCGTCTACCTCTGTCGTATCTGCATTTGTTTTGTATCTGCATTTGATGCAAGCTACAATACAGACGTCCCCTCTTGCGTGAAATGCTGACACAAAATAAATGCAGATACGACAGAGGTAGACGCAACCGACGAAGTGTATCCAAGTTATTAAGTGTATTCCAGGTGTATTAAATTTAGGTGTAATTCCAAGTTGAAATTTTTGAATTTAAACTTTATGACGACCTCAAAAACTTTCCAGATATTTCTCACCTTCGTTTCATATTTACTTGCTTGTTTTTAGTGTTAAGAATCTTAAATACTCTAAACGAAACTGATCATAGCTTCATCGTTGACTGTATCATCAAGGATCAAATGCCAAAATACAATTTAGTTGATTTAGCTAGTGTAAAATCTCCCCTTGAATATTAAACCCAGACAGAATTTCCGCTAGGATAGGAAATCCTCTATCTGTGCTGCGACGAAAAAGTCAATTATGTATAAAGTGAAAAATGTGAAATGAGAAAGTCGATATCGTGAAATCTGTTGAACATTGCGCGCCTATATCACAAGGCGTTTCTCTCCCTGTCGAAATATTCAATAGAAAACTGCCTTTCACACGCAAAGAACACTGTGAAGAAAGGTAAGAGTTAGTACTTACCATCAAACATCATTGTAGGAGGTTGTTTCACTGGTGAAGATTGTAAAGAATTATAGTGCTTCCGGCAGCATTAGGAGATCCTCAGAGGCAAAATGAGACGTCACACGACACTTTTTTTTCCTTCACTGGATTCCACAGAAGCAAATCATGGTTTTCTTTTATTCCTCTCCATAATCCACGGATGGAAAGGCGAATGAAAGCTCACCACGAAACACACTCACAGAAAATGTATATTGTACGTGTACGCAACTGAGGACGGGATGGCAAAAAATCTATATTTGTGTATTAGGGGAAAATCCGTAAATTGTGGCCAAAGGATCGATTTTGCTCTGTAAATTGAGGCGATGGAAAGGAAAAAAAAAACAAAAAGAAGTCAGAAGTATAATCGATTTGGGGCTAAGGATTTCACTTTCATTCCATATCCACAGGGTGCGACTTTCTAATCTAAATGTAGCTGGATTTCAACAAACGTGACTTTAGATCAAAGTTTCATCAAAGCATATCACTTAAATGATTGATACGTTAAAATGTCAAATCATCGTAATTTCCTTTCGTACTTTCTGACTTTTGGGTTTTCCGAAGCATCTCAGATACAATAGAGTTGTCAGCGTTTATTATTTCCCGACTTTGAAGAGTGCCATTTCTCTGGTCAACAAAAAAAATCGTTAAGTCAAAATTGATACTTAAGTAGGGGGAAGTGGGGTACCTTTGAATTGAGGCTCTTTGAGATTGTGATTTTTCAGCTATTTTTAAATAGAATTGAGACTCATCATAATGTTATTTAGCTTCATAGGAGAAAGTACTCTCCTTTCGAACGTTCATGCCTTCGAATAATGTGAATTCTCCTTTAGTTTTCCTAAGAGACTTACACATTTTTATTAAATATTAAGGTGTCTACACATTGGAGCTGATTTCATCAAGAATTATTTCAAGAATTTTTTAAAGAAAAATTCATATTTTTGAAGGAATTTTTGAAGAAAAATGCCTCCACATTGGGTTTTTTATTTTCCATCAAAAATTTTTTTGACAGATTGCCATCATTTCCAAGTCTCTACCTCTTCTGACTGTTTTTCACGAAAATTTGTTGTTTCACTACTGGAAAAAGTGAGAAAAGCGTTTGGTGAAGTTCCTTGGGATAGTATTTAGTGAATTTGTGAAGAAAATCTTCTAAATATGCAAGGGAATAGTGTTTTTCTGGAGATGTCGTTCCTGGTGGAATCCAACCCAGCCTTGAAGGAACATTTCCTGTGATTTTCCTCCAGAAATTGCCGGAAGTTAATCCATCTGTGTATTCTTGAGGTGTTCCACAATACAGTGGCCTCGTACTCCATGGATTGCAAGATGGATGGAAAGGAGAAAATTTACGGGCACTTTGGAATCTCTGCCTTGGTTACCAATCAAAACAAGAGCTAACCAGAGCCACCGAGGAGATCTCAATGCAAACGAGAGCTGTCCGGAGCTACCAGAAGCCATCACTTGAACCCCCAGAAGAACATCAGAATGATCTTTTATATCATTCACTTTCTCAACCACTAGGAACTCTGTGGGATTGCTTCCTTTCGAGAACATCAGAACTGGATAGCCACATGCCTTCAATTCCTCATGTCAATGGAACATGGAACCCAGTAAATAAATCAGTAGTGGAATTATTTTGGAACATCCATGGAATTTTCACAGGAATATTCTTCTATTATATTAATTTAAAAAAAACTACATTTTTTACATAATAGAGATCCTTTATGTAATTTTTTTTTATTTATTAAGGGGTCCATCTGGAAGATGATTGCCCCGCCTTTATGTAATTTCTAATGATTATTTATTAAAAATTCCTACTTTTAATAACATAATGCAATGTAAAGGACTTTTAATTTAGAAGATTACGTGGATTTTTAAATATTTAGGTTTGCTTATTTTTAGTAGTAGAAAATATATCTGATGTGGGGATGTTATAATATAATACAAGCGGTTTAAAATAAATGAACTAAAAAAAATCTAGTATAATATCGACCACTCAGAATATAATCCGACTATCTCGATTTTTTGCAAAATTCGTTTTTTTCGCTTTTCGGATGCTCCGTGAAACCCTCTACCTTCCCTGTGAATATTATACCTGAATATAAATTATTTACAAATTTATAGCGCTTTTTCTAAAAAAGCAAAATCTCACTCATTTTTCAATTCAGTCAGGATAAGAGCCGCATAATTCGACCGTGTGACGTCA
Source organism: Phlebotomus papatasi (assembly GCF_024763615.1). Classification (NCBI taxonomy): domain Eukaryota; kingdom Metazoa; phylum Arthropoda; class Insecta; order Diptera; family Psychodidae; genus Phlebotomus; species Phlebotomus papatasi. The sequence goes on from NC_077224.1 coordinate 41,725,022, forward strand.
TCATTTTGCATGTCAAAAGAATTCCGGCTGATTTCACGATAATAGATAAGCTATTATTTGGCTGCAAATATGTATAGTTTTCAATTTGGTAATATCTAGTTAATAACCAGTATTGTTAATAATAATTAATAACTCTTCTATAAAATTAAAAAAATAGATCAAAACCTAAAAATTGGATATTGAATACGAAATAGGCGTAAAGTGCTAGTATTTTTTATATGGAGTTTGACAGCTGTAATGGACATTTGAATGGCTTATATTTTATAAAGATCAAAGAAAATTCCACGATTTAATCCAGAATATAAATTTTGCGAATATTGCAATTATTTATGAAATATTACTGATATCTTGATAGTTTTTTGAGGTTCTCTAGTATTGCAAGTGTTGCAAAACCTGGATAAAAGCAATAAAATGCTAATTTATTATGCATCAAACTTCTCTTTGGCGCGAGAGCTCATAACCTATTAACTTTTAAGAGGTTTTGTTGCTTGATAATTGGTTAGAAATAATAATAAGAAATATGTGAAAAAGTGAAAATAATAAAAACTAAATAATATAAGACCTATAGGGGGTGTGGTTACCCGTCCTACTTCACTGAAACACTACCTCTTGTTTCGATAATTATATCTTTTTATTAATCAATTTTCACATGAAAGTTTTCTACATTTTCTTTCGGATAATTAGCCGTCATTCCACACTTCACTTCTTCTTCTTCTTCTTCCCCTTCCAGTTCCCCATCCTAGACACACACCAACTGATTGACATTTTCCCATCACTACAGTTCCCACAGGGTAAATTCTGTAATTGCCGTGGAATTTTCACGCTTGCGTTTGATACCTGTCAATGCCAATCGACATATCACATTTGTTCGATTCGAAAATTGAATGAATTGATTTTTTCACACTTTAAAACCCAAATTGACATTTTACTTTAATTTTAAGTGATAACACTAATGTATAGAGAATTTAATGACCTTTCGTTTAGTAGAAAAAAATAGTTGATAACTTTTTTATTATGTTAAAAATTGAAAAAAAACTAAAAAATGGGCGTAAAATACCAAATTGGCGTAAAATGCTACCTTTTTATACGTAGTTGGCATCCGAAATGGACATTTGAATGGCTTATACTATATAACCTAAAAATGTTAATATTTTTGAGTTTTGTCACGATTCGAAAAAATCGTAAAAAATACGTGAAAATAATAAAATAATTATTAAAAATTAAATAATATAAGACCAAGAATTGATGTAGAATGGTAATGTAAAAAAAAGGTGAAAATTCACTTTTCGCTTTGTTTTACTTTTTCTTTTCTTTTTAAACTATATATGGGAATTTTAAAATTTTACAGGATAATATATAGATATAAGTTCTAAGATTCTTTCCAAATTGTTAGGAAAAAGGAAATTAAATATGTAAACAAATGCAGTAGAGTCTCGCTATAAGCCATCGCTCTATAGTCCACAATTTATCGACCGTTGATTTCAAAACACTGATTTTAAGTTAGGTTATGTTTTTTAGTACGCGACAAGCATAATTACAGTAGAGTCTCTCAAATCTGAATCTCTCAAATTCGAACGCCGATTGGATTTAAAATGTCAATTGTAGGGTTATGTTAAAAAATTCGTATTGTGGATGATTAAAAATCATATCTCTGTGCTGTTTTCTGAATATTTATACACATTATGTGCGAATAAAATGAAAAGGAAGTATGTTACCAACTAACACTTGTGAGAAATTACGGGAATTTGATTCAAAGTGCTATTTAATCTCACATAAATTCAGTTAGTTTTAAAAGTATCGTTCGAATTTGAGAGGTGAGAAATGTCAAAAATACCCCCCAATCGTTCCAATTTGAGAGACTCTACTGTATTTTAATATTTTTGGCAAACTTTATTGAGTAGCTGTGATAATTGTGATCCACAATGAAGAAAGTAAGGACAAGTACCACAATCGCAAAGAAAGTGGAAGCCGTTGAGCAATTTAAATACTAAAAGTCGTTGATAATTTTAAAAAATTACATGGACTATAGTGCGACTCAAGTGTCAAATCCGAAACCAAATATGGACTATAGCGAGACTCTACTGTAGTATAAGGAAATTCAACAGAAGTTGCCTTTTTGCTACGAAAACTTGTAAAAATTCACTTTGGCATTTGTTGTCAATTTTCACAAAATTTATATAAAAATGATTAGAAAAATGGGAAAATATTTATTGAAAAAATAATTTATGAGTCCTAGAACTGCTGTGAAGTTTTACGAAACGAAAAATATTGAAAAATTGCTTTTTTATGGAGAATAACTGCTCTAGCATTTTATGCCAGTTTGGTGTTTTACGTGATTTTTTGGCTCGGGTTTTAAAGTGTTAAAATGTCTTGAAAAAATTACTTAGAACAATTAATATACATAGATAGTGATGCGTATAGGGAATGATATCGAAACAATTTTGACAAGTGATGCGTGACCAGCCGGGTCGCTTGGCAGCGTGGGAAACTCGAGTTGTTCGGGTCTTATCCTGAGCTTTTGATATGACAGCTCAGGAAAAATATGTTACAACTCGGAAAATACTGTAATAGTTATTAAAATACACATTATTTTGTGAAAATTTTATGGAATTAAGATAACTTTTATCGAATCCTTTCGTTTGATGTACAAAATTAGGAAAGTGAAGTTAAATTAATTGATTTATTAGCAAATGCAAATCTCAGCTTTAAATCGCTCTCCTGTAAAGTTGCCCATTCACGAATTAGTCAGGTCTTATTCTGGGTGGTCGATATGTTAAGAGCAGTTTCCCAAAAATTAAATAAAATTTATTTCAATTTTAATTTCGCATTAAAATTCAAATAAGAGACAGCCTTTGAAATTTATTGTCTTTTTTGATCAGTAAAAAGTTTCATTCAAGTTTTTAACGCTTGTGGAAAGGATTTTATCAATATCAGGAGGATTTTTTTATGAGATCTTAAGAGTATTTTCCAAAAATTACACTTTAAGACTCCCAAAAAATCTAGTTTTGAATCTAGTCCTTTACATTTCATTATGTTATTAAAAGTAGAAATTTTTAATAAATAATCATTAGAAATTACATAAAGGCGGGGCAAACATCTTCCAGATGGACCCCTTAATAAATAAAAAAAAAATTACATAAAGGATCTCTATTATGTAAAAAATGTAGTTTTTTTTTAAATTAATATAATAGAAGAATATTCCTGTGAAAATTCCATGGATGTTCCAAAATAATTCCACTACTGATTTATTTACTGGGTTCCATGTTCCATTGACATGAGGAATTGAAGGCATGTGGCTATCCAGTTCTGATGTTCTCGAAAGGAAGCAATCCCACAGAGTTCCTAGTGGTTGAGAAAGTGAATGATATAAAAGATCATTCTGATGTTCTTCTGGGGGTTCAAGTGATGGCTTCTGGTAGCTCCGGACAGCTCTCGTTTGCATTGAGATCTCCTCGGTGGCTCTGGTTAGCTCTTGTTTTGATTGGTAACCAAGGCAGAGATTCCAAAGTGCCCGTAAATTTTCTCCTTTCCATCCATCTTGCAATCCATGGAGTACGAGGCCACTGTACTGTGGAACACCTCAAGAATACACAGATGGATTAACTTCCGGCAATTTCTGGAGGAAAATCACAGGAAATGTTCCTTCAAGGCTGGGTTGGATTCCACCAGGAACGACATCTCAAGAAAAACACTATTCCCTTGAATATTTAGAAGATTTTCTTCACAAATTCACTAAATACTATCCCAAGGAACTTCACCAAACGCTTTTCTCACTTTTTCCAGCAGAAAATAACAAATTTTCGTGAAAAACAATCTTGAATCGTGATGGTTTCCTTCAAGAATTCTGTCAAGAATGACTTTGATGAATTTTATTCCAATGTGTAGCCGATAATTTCTTTCAAAAATTCTTGATGGAAATTTCCTTCAATTGGATATGATTTTTGAAGAAATTTGTCTACACATTAGACAAATTTTCTTCAAGAATCCATCTTTTTGTCAAAAATTCTCACCAATGTGTAGGCAATTTTCTTGAAGAACACTTCTTGAAGCTCATTTTTGATAGAAATTTCTTATAATGTGTAGACACCTTTAGTTAGCTTATCATCAATTGTTGATAATTCCGTGATAAGTTAGTGTAATGTCCAACGCACAATAACTTTTGTTTAGTAAACATGTTTTTGACATTTCATTGAGACTGAGTGAGATCTAGATCTAGTCATCTCGCTCATTCTCATGAAAAATTTTGAAAACATGTTTACAAACAAAAGTTATTGTGCGCTGGTCATAAAGCTCTTACGAAAAACACAAGAAATTTACATTATTCGAAGGCATGTATGGTCGAAGGGAGAGCACTTTCCCCTAATTGGTTTATGCAGCTAAATTATATCATGATAAGGTCCAGTTTCATTTAAAAACAGGGGAAAAAGCCTAATTTCAAAGGTGTCCCAATTCAAAGGTGCCAGTTTTCCCCTATGCTAAACATCTTTTCGATTTAGTGAATTTCAATTTAAACTTTAGTGAAATTCGTCCGTCAGTAGATGAATGTCAATTACAATCTCTCAAATTTCGTCGTTTATAGCGCTGGTACACCTTTTAGATTAAGAAAATTTCATGTAATCGAAATTCACACCTTTTTTCTTCTCAAATTGTTTGCATAAGTCTATCCTATACTATTTTTCACTCTTCTTCTTTTGAACATCACACTAAATTAAATTTATTTTAGCCTAATTTCGAGACCAAGAGAGTGGGATAGACCTTTGTAAATCTTTTGAGGAAGAAAGAGAAGTGAATTTTTACTTTATGAAATTTTCGTGATCTAAAATGTGTGCCGGATCAATTAGGCATTTATTTACAGAACAAGTTAAACTTCAGCTCTACTACACGAATAAAATTTGTTATTACACTTAGCTCTTGGTTGGTTTTGGCTGCAGTATTGATCCGAAATCGGTGTTAATATTACCCTTTTTAGGTGTATTAGGGGTTAAAGTTATCCTTTTTTCATGTTAATTTTACACATTTTACCCTTAAAAAGGTGTAAAATTAACATTAAAAAATGTTGATATATTTTTACACCTAAAAAGTGTTAATGTTATGAGGAAAAAATGTTAATCGCACCCTCTTTTTTTCCTCAGTGTATGGGCTTACTATTCATTTTACTGCTCGAACTCAAAGAAATTAATGCAGGAGTTAAGCAGCAGTATCATACAGTAGTCACCGTGGAGGATTTCAAGAATGCTAGCAGTTGCGCATGGAGCGATTTAAACTAAAAATTCTTCATGAATTGGTCTTTAATACGACTGAAAGACTTATATCTGCCATTAAAAATAAGGTATCAAGTTCTAATTTTTAGAATCATTCTCATTTTTTCTGATTTTTTTCACTTTTATTTAAAAAATCGGCATCGTTCCTATTTGAATTTCGCTCAAAAATCACCCACAAATTTAATATTTTGGCTCGCGTGCACGCATGAATGCAAATGCACGTGGGTCACTACCATAAAAAGTGTTTTTGGATAGGTCTATATTGTACAAAAATATATACAAATATCAGGACCCGACTTGCAGACTACCCACACCACCCACTTATAGGTCCGTCCCTATTTCAATTTCGATCACTGTAGATCCGACCTAATTGTGCAATACAAATTCAATTCAAAGTTTAGTTTATGACTTTGATTTTCAGTGAAAAGACAATATGTGTGATACACAAATGACACAAAAAGAGCCATTTGCCAAGGTAAATTAATCCTACCCGATTGCCTTATTCGTATAGGGGAAAGTATTCTCCCTTCGAACGTTCATGCCTTCGAATAATGTGAATTTCTTTGAATTTTCCTAAGAGATTTACATAAAATTACCACATAATTATCAATAATCGATAAAAAGCTAACTAATGTGCAGTAGAAATGTGTAAGACTCTTAGGAAAAATAAAAGAAAATTCACATTCTTCGAAGGCATGAACGTTCACTGAGGAAAAAAAGAGGGTGCGATTAACATTTTTTCCTCAGAACTTTAACACTTTTTAGGTGTAAAAATATATAAACATTTTTTAATGTTAATTTTATACCTTATTAAGGGTAAAATTAACATAAAAAGGGTACCTTTAACCCATAATACACCTGAAAAGGGTAATATTTACACTGATTTTGGATCAATACTGTAGGGTAAAATTAACATTTCCGGAATGTTACTTTAACTTTTTCGGATTTCTCTCAGTTTTCGAAGGGAGAATACTTTCCCCTGATCTCAGTGGTCAAATTTTATTTATTGCTAGTCAAATTTATTTTCCTATGCTGTAAACAAAGTATTCCAATCCAATAGGTGTATTGAAAATAGATTTATCGCTAAATAATTTGTGTTTCTGACTAGGGTAAGATGGGGTAATTCGGAATCATTTTGGAATTTTGAGATTGTCTCACAGTTTCAGATGGTCAAAGAGAAAAAGAAAACCACGAAGAAGTACAAGACTTTACTTTCGAGAGTACTTCTTTGCTGATTTTTCCTTTTTGCCATATAACACTTTTAGAAAATTTTAAAGTTCCAAATTAGACATGATTCCAAATTACCCCATCTTACCCTAATTGCTGATTTTGTTCACTTGTCATTTGTTTTGTACTGTAATGTATATGTTTACCTCAACTGAGCCAACTCTGAGGTGATCGTTTGCCACTTGGGGAAAATCTATGTCAGACTTTCGATGGTTCTTTAAATATTTTCTTCGCTTATATTCTTTAATCTCAATAAATAAACAAAATTTCCCATTTGCTGTTTGTACACACCACCTTGATATTTTGGTGGCGTTATGTGAAATGTGAATTCATCTTTTAGTTTAAATGGTTTAAAGTCAAAGTTTTGCAGTTCAGTTTCGATTTTGAATATAAATTTTGATTTAGCAGTAAGAACGATATGACGATATGCGATATGTAAGCAATATAAAAATAAAAAACAAACCGATCGAAATGGTTTGTTTGCAACTGCATTATGCCCAACGCACAATAACTTTTGTTTGTAAACATGTTTTCAAAATTATATGTGAGAGTGAAAGAGGTGACTAGATTTAGATCTCATTCACTCTCATTGAAATGTCAAAAACATGTTTACAAATAAAAGTTATTGTGCGTTGGGCATTAAGATTTGGTAAATTTCGATTTCTCTTTAGCAAAATATGTATAGCCTTTTTTTGGTGATTTTCTACTAAATACCTCTATCGTTTTGCTGTAAAATAAATTAACTAATGTTTCATTTCGGTACAGCATACTTATTTAAAATTGTGTGCAAATCAGCAAACTTCTAAGCACTTCAAAACCAAATTCAGCTCTTATGGTGTCACGTGAATTTACAAGTTTTACTGATATTTCTTGACTAAAAATTTTCAAATAAATGAGCCCAAACAGAAGTAGATTTTGATTCTCCAATAGTGTCTTGGCTAAAAGGTAAATGGAACTCTATTTGCACAAAAAGTCGTTGAAGTTGGAATAATTCAAATGCAATTTAGAATTTTTATACTAAATTTTTGAACAAGGTGGGAAAATTTATCATATATCACACTAAAAAGCTGGCAAAAGAGTTACTCAATGCATATGGAGTGAATAAGTAATAAGACAGGAACAGTAAGCGTCGTTGTTCTGTTTTTTTCCTCACAATAATATAAAGACCGTCACATTTTGACACTTGAGCACTTCGAAATTCGAACAGGATGTAACTTCCGCTATACCTTGCGGAATTATCTAAAAGTAAGAAAGTCTCTTTTTTGGATCTTCAAATAGATTTTCGAATTTTACAAGATCTACTTCTGTACGGAAAGAATCTTACTATTCACAAGTAGAATTTGAAAAATTCGAAGATCTATTTAAAAAGCCAAAAAACAGACATTCTTACTTCTTAATAATTCCGTAAGGTGGCAGATGTACATCCTTTTTCGAATTGAACTGTTCAAGTGTCAAAATTTGTCGATCTTCACTTTGATGCGATGAAAAACAGAAAACAACGACGTGTACTGCTGCTGGCCTATTATTTAATCACTCCAAAATCATTAAGTAACTCATTTGTGAGCTTTTCAGTATGATGCTTCATAAATCTTCTTCATCTTGTCCGAAAATTTAGTTTGATTCTCCAATAGTGTCTTGGATAAAAGGTAAATCGAACTCTATTTGTACAAAAAGCTGTTGATTTTCGAAGAATCAATTTTAGTTTCGAATTTTCGAATTTAGTTTCGAATACAATGGGGAAAATTTATGAAATATTAGACTAAAAAGCTGGCACATAAGTTCCTCAGTGTTTACGAAGTGGTTTAATAATGGGACAGGAGTACTTAACATCGTTGTGTTATTTTATTCCACACAACAACTCTTCTTCTCCTTCTTCGCTTTAAGTTTTTATGCCAGACGTTCAATCAACATCCACACAGTCTCCTACAGTAAAGATGACCAAAACATTTTGACAATGGAGCATTTCGAAATTCGAACAGGATGTAGGGGAGACCGGGGAGATTTGGGAGAGGGGTAGTGTGGGACAAGGCGATTCTTTCATTATTTTTTTTTTAACAAATGGGATTTAACCACTACTCAATCGTAGGCAACAATAAGATGTTTCTTGACTAAATGAATGGATATCCTCAGTTTTATTGTTTTAATTCTATGAACACTTATTTAAAAATTGATAAAAATTGTATATTTTGACGTCTCAATTTTGCTCTTTGTATTTTATATCAGAGATATAATCAATACATTTTGTCTCACTAGCTAGCAGTGTAATCTGGGAACATACAGTGGGTGTCAAAAGTTTGTTGCCTTTTGTATGTTCGGGAAACCAGGTGCAAAAAATGATAGAAAAAATTACTTTTTAAAATTTTTCTTTTTGCAAATTAGTAGCCTGTTATCCGTAGATCTTATTTATATATTTCGAAAAAATTATTGCATTTTACTTCATATAAAAAATTATTGTTTTACAAAAGTTGGTCATTTTTGAAAAATCAAAAGTTTGTTGCCTCATTTGAAAAGTTACTCAAAAGGGTCAAAAACATGCAACTAACATAAAATAAACCGACCATATTTTGAGTTTATGTCATTTGAGAGGCCAATGGTGCGTTTGGACATTTCTAAAGTTGTATATGATAAATACATGTGTTTAAAAGTGATAATAAATAACAAGAAATAATCTGTTTTTTGATAATTCATAAATTAGGTTAAAATGGCATGTTAGACGGAGTTAAAAGGTGGGAAATCATCCAGAGATACTGCCGGAATGAATCTGCATCGTTAATTGCCAAATTTTATAGAAAATCACTAAAGGTTATACATAAAATATTCAAATATTATATTAATGAGGTTCGAGTACATCTGAAAAACGCTACTGGCAGACCTAGGGTATCGACTCAGAGGGTTGATAATAGCATTGTAAGTATCTCTGATAATGACCCAATGATGTCTGCTTCATAAATTAAAAGATAGTTGGTTATTGAAGGAACACAGGTCCCTACAGTTACAAAAACGATCTCATATTGAAAGAAAATGGTAAGAATGTTTGGGTGGCTCTCAATATTCCATTGGTAAGCAAGACCAATCTGAATAAAAAGTTGTAAATTTACTTGAAACATGTTAAACAAGTAAAACTACAATATTTTATTCAGATTAAACTAGCTAACCAATGGAATATTAAGAGCCACCCAAACAGTCTTACCATTTTCTTTCAATATGAGATCGTTTTTGTAACTGTAGGGACCTGTGTTCCTTCAATAACCAACTATCTTTTAATTTATGAAGCAGACATCATTGGGTCACTATCAGAGATACTTACAATGCTATTATCAACCCTCTGAGTCGATACCCTAGGTCTGCTAGTAGCGTTTTTCAGATGTACTCGAACCTCATTAATATAATATTTGAATATTTTATGTTTAACCTTTGGTAATTTTCTATTAAATTTGACAATTAACGATGCAGATTCATTCCGGTAGTATCTCTGGACGATTTCCCACCTTTTAACTTTTTGTAATGTGCCATTTTTAACCTAAATTATAAATGATCAAAAAACAGATTATTTCTTGTTTTCTATAATCACTTTTATATACATATATTTACCATTGACAACTTTAAAAATGTACAAACCCACCATTTGCCTCTCAAATGACATAAACCCAAAATGTAACTGGTTTACATAAAGTTGGTTGCATGTTTAGATCATTTAAAATTAGTTTTTTAAATGAGGCAACAAACTTTTGATTTTTCAAAAATGACCAACTTTGGAAAACAATTATTTTTGATATGAAATAAAATTAATTATTTTTTTTGAAAAATATAAATAATATCTACGGACTACAGGGAACTCATCTGCAAAAAGCAAAATTTGTAAAAGTATTTTTTTCTATAATTTTTTTCACTTGATTTCTCAAACATGCATTAGGCAACAAACTATTGACACCCACTGTATTTTTGTAACAGTTTCCGTGATCATACGCTCTTGTTTTTTACATAAAGGTTTTAAATACCAAAACTACACGCGGGGATGTTTGGGACACCTGAATGGGGATGAATGGGACGTTGATTTTTATTTCTATCAGAAATATTTTTAATCTAGTATTTAAAATTCATTAACATGCTCCAATAATGCAAATTATGCGAGAAAAAATGCGTCCCATACTGCCCCATATCGGGGAGGTTTTTGACAAAGCATCAAGTTAAATGTTTTATCTTCTCCAAGAAAACTCAGTTCTTTTCCAAGTTCTATCGAGTACTTTTTATAAAGTCAATACCCATAAGTATCCTTTAGACCGCATAAAATTATGATACGCTGTCGTGATTTTTTGGAATAGTGTCTCAAAGTCAAAACATGAAAAAGTGTTCCAAACCTCCCCGGTCTCCCCTACCTTAGCCACCTTGAGGAATTATCAAGAAGTGAGAATGTCTCTTTTTTGGCTTTTCAAATAGACCTTATATTTTTTCAAGTTCTACTTGTGAATGACAAGAATGTCTCACAATTAATTTTAGATTTGAAGAGAACATGTATTTCCATTACATTTTTTTTGATCAGTAAAATTTCATGAAATCAAAATTCACATGCATTTCGTCCTTAATTGTTTTGATTATGTCTATCCTTTCATAAACCTATCCATTCACAGATGGTGTTTTATTCACCAAATAAAACGACTTCAACGACTTTTTGTCCCAATAGAGTACCATTTACCTTTTATCCAAGACGCTATTGGAGAATCAAAATCTACTTCTGTTTGGGCTCATTCTTTTTCTACTATTTTATGTTTAAGGCTGTCGGACTCACTAGCGTCCATGTAGCCAAAATTTGCCCTACAAGAAAGTAAAGAACTCGAGACATTTCGAAATTCGAGCAGGTTCTTAGACCACTATGTGGACGAAACGAGAAGTAAAAATATCTTTCCTAGCTTTCGAAACTGAGCTTTGAGTTCGATATATTCTTCACACCAGTTGTGTGCAAAAGAATTATCTGTTATTAAAACTTTAATCTTTTATTTTGAAAAGTAATAAACTCTGACGACCACTGAAAGAGTTGAAGAGATCAAAAACATTTGCGGTTGATTCCAGAAACAGAATATCATACTTATCGTTCTTTCATTAATTTTGCTAATCTATTCTATGAACAAACATAAGGTAAAGTGCCCTCGAGTCGACCGGTTCCTCGTCTCGACCCGTGGTCAATATTTGAATGTTTTGATGGTGAATTTCTATAAAATTGTCACTGAATCGTATTTATTTTTGGAATAATTGACCTATTAATGTTAGATCATAACCCAAATATTAGTGCAAATATAAATAAATTGAATAAATAACTTTACCGGTCGACTTGAGGGCACTTTACCTTATTAACCATAATAATCTTTAACAGAAGTTACAAGAAGTTGCATTTCATTAAGAATTTTTGAAGTATTTTGCGAGTGGCCAAAAGTGGTTCCTGAGTGGCGAAAAGTGGTGAATTCACATTTAAAGCTATATGAAAGCTTTGATGTAAGTGAAATATACATTAATCTATTACATGCTGAAATTTTGATTGTCACTTGCGATCCTAATCACAAAGCCGGCAGACAGACATTTCAAAATCCAGCAAAAGTTTACCAAAAGTTGATATGCCGCACCTTGTGGAAATTTATTCTTGGAGGATGGGTTTGAATACGTACGTTATTTATTTTGCGTGGCAATACCAAGGAAGTATGTCTCTGTTGAAATTTCCTATTTTAATATTTCCGCCCTGTCAATATCCACTTATAGCACGATTTGAGGTTGTATGGAAGAATTTTATCCTTTCATCATTTTGGCCAAATTCAATTTCAGCGCAAAACACACACACATTTAGCCCAAAAAAAAAGGAATTGATTCTTTTAGTGTGACAGGAAACGCCTCACTGAAGGAGTTTTTCGATTAGATGCCAAGATAACGATTAATGTTCCAAGATGAGGAGTAGGAGAATAGAGAAGAAAAAAAAGGAGAATTTATATCACTGTAAGATTAATTCTTCGGCAATTTTTATCTCTTTCTTCAACACTTTGAGAATTGTTTTTAACACTTTCGGTGAACGTGAGTAAATTTATTGTTCACAATGTTCTTTAGGGGATTTCACAGCAAAGTCCCTTTTTAATTCACTTCAGCCATTTCGGACACGCATTACTGATTTTTCACATAACAATATCACTCAAATTTTCAGTGCTTTTATGCTTGAGAACGTAATCCAGAGCGAGAGAAAGATCTCCACGTAGCCAAACAGCCCCCGGAGGACGTTTTTGCACATATACACAGTACTCCAGAAAAAAAGGAGATATGGTTCGAGGTTGTGAATGGGGTGCTGTGAAAAAAAAATCCAGCCCCAAGTGAAGAAAAAAAAACCCGTCACACGGGGAGATGTCAGAAGAGTGAACTGGAGAAAGGATTTTGGGTAGAAGAGGACATAAATGTCTATAAATCACCCACGAGGGATGAATAGAGGTGATTGTTACCCACCCAGAAAGGCAGAAAGTGCAGAAGTTTTTCCACCAAATTGCCGAGACACCGTGTATGGGATGTGTGCACAGTGGAAAATTTGGTCCTCAACTGATGAACCTGCCTCAGCGGTATCAACAGACTGGCTCCACGGCGAAAAGCTGTGGTAGTCGGATTCTATTTTCAGACCATCATCGTGCAAAATTCGCCTTTCAAACGCACACATTCATGGACTTTTCCATGCATCTCTCATCTCTTCCTGGATTGATTTTTCCTCTAAAAAGTCCCCCTTAATCATGCACCGACAGACATTTTTTCAGCTCATCCTGCAGTCCTGTTTTTCCTCTATGGTTTATCATTGAAATTTCCTCAAAAATTTCATGTAAATCCTTCGAAATTGCAATTTAAGGAAAATCTTGCAAAAAAAAACACCCACAATGATTCTTGGCTCATGCGTAGATTCAAGAGCGAGAGCCATCGACCTGTCCCATCGTTGTCCTTAGCAACCATCACGTCACAATTATTTTGCGCGCCAGTATTCGCGACACAAACCGGAAGCGGAAAACGTTTTCCCTCTAATTCTACCCGAAGTATTTGCAATACCTGTAAATCTGTCTACGTCGAATACAGTCGTTGCTAAAAGAGTAGAGTCACCTTTTATTTAAAATACTCGGATTAACAAAATATATTTTACACTATAAAGAAATACAGACACCCAATTGATTAAGCTGGAGAGCACTCGCTCTATGATATAAGTAGACTCTATCTCTAAAATGCTTATTAATCGATTTGAGTGATCTTTTTAGCCGAGATTCTTTACAATCTCAGCTTTTGTGGTCACAGGTGAAATGCGACCTTGTCAGATCGGGCCCAAATTTTGGATTTACGCATTTGAACACTCATAGATCACGAACATATGCGCTAAAATCGATTTTCGTGAACATAACCACTATACTAGGGAGAGAACGGAAAGAGATATTAACAAGCGGTTTTTGGAAAAGGTTAAATGTCAATATGTGGCTAGAAATAGGTGATGTCAGATTAAAAATACGCTTAAAAATATACAGAGCTCAATCAAAAAACGGTTAATAATGCGCCTAAAACCACGCACATCTCAATAATAAAACGGTAAATGCACTTAAAATCACATACATCTCAATCACGTAACGATAAATGCGCTTAAAATCAAACACGGCTCAATCATAAAACGGTTAATATTGAGCTTAAAATTACGAATAGCTCAATCATAAAATGGTAAATACGCTTAAAATCACGCGCAGCTGAATCACAAAATGGTAAATGCGCTTATAATCACGTACAGCAGAATCATCAAACGGTTAAGATTGCGTTTAAAAACATGTACAGTTCAATCAAAAAACGGTGAGTGATTTCAAACGCATTTCACGTTTCATGATTAAGCTGTGCGTGATTTTAAGTGCATTTACCGTTTTATGATTGAGCTGTTCCTGATTTTAAGCAGTTTTACCGTTTTATGATTGAGCTGTGTGTGATTTTAAGCGCATTTACCGTTTTATGATTCTGCTGTATGTGATTTTAAGCGCATTTACCATTTTGTGATTCAGCTGTGCGTGATTTTAGGCGTATTTACCATTTTATGATTGAGCTATGCGTGATTTTAAAAGCATTTACCGTTTTATGATTGAGCTATTCGTAATTTTAAGCTCAATATTAAGCTCAATATTAACCGTTTTATGATTCAGCTGTTGTGATTTTAAGTGCATTTACGGTTTTATGATTGAGCTGTGCATGATTTTAAACGCTTTTACCGTTTTATGTTTAAGCTGTGCGTGGTTTTAAGCGCATTTGCCGATTTGTGATTGAACTGTGCGTGATTTTAAATGCATTTACCATGATTTTAACGTGATTTTAAACGCATTTAAACTTCTAGTATATAACAAAAAATTCTTAAATTTCAGTGTTCTTCTTCTAAGATCTATCTCATAACTTCTAAAATCAACTTCAACTTACATCTTTCCCTAGACTTTATTTTTAAACTATATTTTGAAACATTACAAGAGACACATTTTTCCTTCGTTGAGAGTCCTGCATTATATAAAAGAGGTCTATATTTTCTCCACAGATGGTCAACGACGTGCTCTTTGTACACAACAAGTATAAAAAAAATATATTGAATTCTATAAGACACTCTGGTGCATATAAAACAAAGGAAAAGCCTTCTATAAGGTACTTTTTGCTCAATTTGCTTTAATTTAAAATTGGATCATCGCCGCCAAAAGTTACCTCGGGTCCGATCTCTGCGAGTTCCTTCCAAAAACGTTTTTCCACTTATCTCAAAATTGATCCTGGCGATTTCGTCAAATTTTGGACATGTTTTGAAGGTAATCCAGCTGAACATTTTGTCTTGCGATGCTTTTCACCGAAAATCCTTGACTTTGACCTTGAATTCTTCAAGGTTCAAAGTTCAACCACTTTCTAGAGCAGAAGTGCGCAAGAACCGTTTGAAATTGAAAAAAACGTCAAATAAAGCTTGTTCGTCAATGGTCAAAACGCTACCTGAGCAAACTGATTTTGACGATTATTCGGTTTCAACGGTTCTTGCACACCTTTGTTCTAGAGCCTAATTTTCAACGGATTTAAACTTAACGGATTTAAAACTAAATATTAGCCACAAATATAATTTTTTTGAAAGGTCTTAATTCTGAACCCGACTGCATTAGTCGAAATCGGTGATGAATCGGTAAAGTAGCGGTAACAGTTCTCTTTTAAAAATACTGTTTTCGCGTTTTTTCTATCTTCTGACCCATATAAAATTCAGACGACTCAAACTATAAGAGATATAGACTTACGCTCTTCGATGACCCCTCCTCAAATGATAATATTTCGAAGCTAATCTCTTTATTTCCCCCCTCCCCCTAATACGATCCCTACCCCCCTAAAATATATCAAAAATTAGGTTTTTCTAATATTTAAAAATAAATAAATTTAATTTTGAGGTGATTCCAATCCTATACAGACGATTACCGGAACATCTTCAAATAAACTCATTAGAATGAATGTCCTAATTCACAACCATTTCCAGAGAATTATATAAATTTGCTCCTTGACTCTTCTAGAATGTTACAGTTTAGTGAAAAATCTTTAGATATAATTTGAAAACTACTTAAATACAAGAAAAATACGCCAGCGTAAAATGCTTCTATTGGAAACAAATTGATCCAAATGGAGACAAGGGAAAGTTTTTAATTGGAGACAAACAGTGTAAGTGAAACCACGACGAAAAGCTTCCAAAACCTTTCTGAATTGCTCTTGAGTGCAGGATTTGTTCTTATTTATGGTCTTTTCTCCATTTTCATTTTAACCAATAAGAAAATCTCTCCAAAAAAATCATATTTGAAGGGTTTCCTATTGAAGCATTTGCAGACATTTCAGAAAAACTCTTTGTTTACGAAATAGGTAATTATTTCATTTGAAAACTCCAAGAAACGTTACCAGGGGCATGACATTTCCTATGTTTCCCATAGGTTTCTAGCGTGACGAAAAAAACTTTCAGTTTATTAGCTATTTTCTGTCACTGTAGAATGAATTAGCAAATAATACAAATACAAAATAAAAGCCAATTTAATATAGAATAGGCAACCGAAAACCCCAAATTGGCAACCTGCGTAGTTTTGAACATATCCTGTGAAATGTGTACGAAAACAAGAAAAAAATTATACTAAAACTGGTCGCATTTTTCAGAGCTAATGTCACCCCCCTGAACGTTACCAATAAAGATAAGCACATAATTTAACTAATATTATCCAGAAATGTGACATTAAATGTTAAATAAAATGAATAAACATCAGTTTCATTTTGTTTTTCATTGGAAAACATGGTCGATCGATGAAAAATTCGATGGTGAAAAGGTACACTTTCAATTTTTCTGAGAAATTAACAAATTAAAATTAGTAAATATGAATGGATTTTCGCTTAATTTGGAGCAAAATTACCCAAATAACTAAACTGTTCTTTATAAAATTATATAAATATAATAATTTAGTATTGTATTTATCGTGAAAACAATGATTTTTCCTTTTGGAGTAGCCGTAGTAGCAAAAAATTTCCATTTGGAGCAGATTTTGAATTAGCTTATTATTCATGCTTTTATTCATAATATTTGTTGCCAATTACTTACTTTAGGGCTTCAGGTACATTATGGTACTTTTCTGAGCTGACTGAGGATGGCAGGTATTTTTGCCTAAATTGTCAGTTTCATTCGTATAGAGAAAAATATGAATAATTTGTCTGTCACTCGTCCTTAAAGAGTTAAAGCTGAAACAAAGATCGACAGAGACGCATAAAATCTTACTGAACAGACGACTTAGGATAAAGCAGGATTTCCCCATAGCAAAATTCCGCAAAAATTCCAATGGAAAACTTGCGTCCAAATGGCTAAATTCCCTGGAATTTGACGCTAAAATTCCACTAAGTTTTCCTATGGAATTTAAAGCCGGAAATTCCATGGAAATCATAGTGCTCCATGGAATTTACTAGTACGACATGCTGGAATTCCAGCGTTAAATTCCGCGGCATTCCGCGGAAGATTTATATGGAAACTCACACGTGAAACGTCCGCGGGATAAGCTGGAAAAAACATATGGAAATTTCCACTATCTTTCCATAGTGTTTTATATGGATTTTTCCACTAGTTTTCTGAAATGTCAAACAAATAAAATGGTGTTGCGACAACTTTTAGAATTTGTTTCCAAACCTTCCGCAAACATTTCTAGTGATTCATGTGGCAATTATAATATAATTAATTATGCGATGCTGCGTTTCGTGTAGATAATAATGAAGTGATTACATTAAAAAGGTCGCCAACCTAAAATAATGCTGTTTTTATGTTAATTAATATATATTTTAGGAAAAATTTTTTTTTTTAATAAAATATTTTTTTATTGCTCAAAGTGTCAATTCGTTATTGCTGGTTTATAAAAACATATTACAATCCTCGTAATCTTTGCCGTTTCTATAAAATTCGGAAGTAAAATCATGAGGTGCATGTGACAGCTTCATTTTTTCTCCATTTTATTTTGGTGGAAAAATCCACATAAATTCCACGAGCATTTCCATGGATGTATTCTATAGAAAAAATCCAGCATAAATCCATTAAATTTTCCTTGGAACCTAGTATGGAAAATTCCTATGGAATTTTTTAAGGAAAAATAGTGGAAAATTCCAAGGAATTTTTCGCTTGTTATTCCTATTCCGCTTTCTTTTGCAATGGGGATGAATTGTGCAGCATAGAGACAAATTGTAGATTTTTTTTCGATTTTTCCAATAATTTTATTTCTGTAAGTTTTAATGATTTCCTTTAAGTGCAGTTCATTTCTAAATGTTGCTCATGGGTTAATATCTTATGGAAATCTTTCGCTGATCATTTGCAGATGAATTCAGAGGAAATTGGTATCCTGTGAGAAAGCACCGCAGAGACGGAATTGATTCTGTCCCATGATAGCCCGAAGGAATTGTGGACCAGCCATGCCTCTCACTAGTGTCTTTCCTGACACTCTCAGTATAAATTGTCGTTCTATAGGATTAGGAAGGGGCTGAAATTAAATAGACGCTACTCATCACATTCTTTTGATGACTTTCATTATAATTCTCACTCACCTTATTCCCAAAAATCTGATCCCCATCTCCAAATTGTTCAATCATGCTATTCTTCCACTCTTCAAAAAGCCCTAGAATCTGCATAGAGACTTCTCCTTTTGAGCCATTCTTCAGCTCACATTCATGCTCCTTCAGCAGTTCACTCAGAAGATTTCTCTCCCATTCTGTCAGTTCTTTCTTTTCGCATCCCAACACTTTCACAATTAAGCTTCTTGCCTCCAGAACATGATACTCCATGTTGGTCAGTTCCAACAGGAGATTCTGCCATTTTTTGCTACGAATCCCATACGGACGACTTCCTGGACTTAGCCAATTTTCACGCGACAATTTGCAGCACTGAGCTACAATCTTTTCCATCTGTTCGGTCATTGCTGGAATTTTAAAGTCATCTTGGGCAATTTCCTCCTGTATCTTGAGAATAGCCGCATGGAAAAGTGTGGGTGTTGTTAATTCGGCAATTTGACCAATATTTCGAGACTCGAGGAAGTGCAGCACCTTCTCAGCCTCTTTGGTATCATCGAACAGTCGCCTCTGAACGATTTAAGAGAGAAAATTGAGGATAATTGAGGAAATTGGGAATTTATACTGAACAGATTAAGATTGAGAGAGAGAGAGAGAATTGAGAGAGGAAAAGTATCTCAATCAGTGACACAAACCTGCCGTCGAGCCGGCACCGGTTTAGCAGAGTCCCAAACACTGCTCCAAGTATTGCCGGGGATCATCATCCGAGAACTCAAATGCCCTTTTTTCTTCTGTTCACTTTCAGCGTTGGCATTTTCTGTAAAAAAAAATGTCAATAATTGAGATTATAATCTTAAATTTATTACTGATTACTGAATCAAGAAATATGCTAAATTGTACTAATCAATTGTAATAATACTCAGTACTTAATACTCAGCATTCACGTAGGTATTTATTAATTTCATTTTAAGCTAAAAATTTCATTATCAGAAATTTTTAGGCAATGAATTTTTCAAGTAACATATATTCCATTTAAATTTTCTAATAAGTCAAAAATAAATCAGTACAAATTTAGATCAGCGAGCATAAAGAAGATGGAAAACCACATAGAGAGATAATAAATGGCTGCAGCACAATAATAAACATTTTGGTAAGAATAGTCAGTCGGTATAGAAAGTCAAATTTGAAAAGCAAAAAATTGATTTGCTCGGTAAAATAGTAAATTTAGTCAGTTTGAAAATCAAATAATTTTATTAGTTTAAAATGGATAGTAGAAATTGAATTTGACCAATTTGACTAGAAGGAAAAATCAAATTTGATAAGTAAATGATGTGTCAAAACATTTCAGTTTTTGCGGAATGCTCGAACTCGTGATTTAGATGCTATACATCAAAAGTACTTTTGCACCATCTATCATTTATCTGTTCTCAACCGATAAATAAATAATAAAGCGGTTATGAACCTATTCATAAATCATTCAAAAGATCCCTCAAAATAGTCTTAAGAATAGAATTAATTTTCGAAGAAAAAATGCTTATCGATTCATAGCCGGTTCATTACCGGTTCATGAAGCAGTTCAGACTTGTCGAGAATTTAAAGACCTTTCCAACAAACCCAAATATGATACCATTCACTGGTAAAAATAAAAGGGTCAAATTGACCCTTTTCCAAAGGATGGATCATATTTGACTCTTTGAAAGGGTCACCAGGAACCCTTCGAAAGGGTCACGGTTTTGACATCTATTTAATTCCGGAATAAACGAATAAAAAAACAATGAAAAAGTGATCTTTGGTGTTCGCTCAGATGAGAGAAATATGATATCAGTAATAAGTTTACAATAAAACAAGATTATTCGTGATAAATGTGCATACTAAATTTCAAGAGATACAAAAGTGAACCTTTCAAAGGGTCAAATACGATCCATCCTTTTGAAAAGGGTCAATTTGACCCTTTTATTTTTATCAGTGTTCGGTTGGCAAATATACGTTTTCTAGAGCCTTTTTAACCTTTTATCTTGAAAAACTGTTATTAGATATGATTCAACGGTATTTTTGTATAAGGGCGAATGTCTGCCTAAATCTAAGTAGGGTGAAAGGAACGTCTATTGACACTTTAAGAACTCGTGTCAGCACCTATTGACACCCTACTCTGTACCATTTGGGATATGAAATTTGAACATCTCTGTTTATCGTAAAAGGTATATTACAGAAAAAACGTTATATTATTTATATTTTACTAGATACATTAAATAATTTTCAGCATTTTGACAAAAGTGTCAATAGGGGTTCCCTGTCGAACAGACGTTCCTCCGACCCTAGTCTTTAAAACAATTACGAAAAATGAAAAAATCGGACGATGCGTTTCCGAGCAATCCCAAAAGCCCAGATAAGCTTATGGTAGCTGAGATTCTTTACAGATGATCTCGAAATGCGTGCAACTCGAAATGCGTGAAAATTTGATTGTGAGTTGAATTTTGGGGGTAAAGAATCGCGTCGAGTAAACTGTTCGCGGCGGTCGAAATGGATAAAATTGGCTCAACGCGATTCTTTACCCTCAAAATTCAACTCACAATCGAATTTTCACGTATTCAGAGATGCAAGCATCTGTAAAGAGTCTTAGCTACCATAAGCTTATCTGGACCTATCACTGGTCATTTTCTATTTTAAGTAGTCTGAGTGGGGAAGACCAACAAAAGTAAAAAAAAAGTTCATTGAAATCAGTTAATAATAAATCGATGGATATGGTAAGGTCGGGGTACAGTGGGTTGGGGTAGAGACGGATGGGACCCATTATTAGAAAGATCGTGCTCTCAGATACAATATAGGCTAAAATTTCATCAAAATCCCTCCATAAACACAAAAAATGCAGTCCGGTCAAGACATTTTTGGTTATCGCTCAGGTCAGAGAAACATCGAGAGAGGACTGCGACCCACCGTTGGAAAGGTCTCGACCTCAGCTACAACATACTAAAATTTAAAGAAAAAGCATCGTCTAGTTTTCGAAACATTCGAGATCGATTAATCGAAAATTGATTTTTCGATTAATTGGACCTTTGGTTAAATCGGATGAAGTTTCTGTGCAAGAATGGTTGTAGTACTCAACGAGAGCTTTCCAAAGCACCAAAATTTTTCGAATTCCGATAATTAGAAGCGGATATATTACCATTTGAAAATTGAATTTTTGGACACCCTCTAGCTCAGGTCAGGGGGGTCGGAGGGGGTTAAGTTTGGTATCGATCGAAACCTCTTAGGCCCAGCTAAAACATACTAAAATTTCAGCCCGATCGATGCCATAGGGGTTGAGTTATTGAAAAATAAAAATTTGGGGGTGTTTCAAAATACTATTGGTCAGTGAAAATCCAAATTTGGTCAGTAGGGTAATGTGGTACAAGTTGGACAGCAGTGGTACAAGTTGGACAATGGTACAATTTGGACAGGGCCTTTTGTCTTGATAAATTTAGTAGGTACTTCATTTTTATTTGTATATTTTTTATGCTTTAGTTTTATAATTTGGTTCCTTGTGCTTAAAAACAAATTTTGTACTGTATTTATCAAGAAAAAAGCCATGTCCAACTTGCATCGGCGAATTGTCCAACTTGTAACACTAATTCCAAATTATATCACTTTACCCTAATATACTTCCATTACACCTCTTAGAACAGTAAAATTTAATGCAATGTACTTATCCATCCTTTTCTTTCTATAATGTTTATTCAAACGTACTGAATATGTTTGTCTCATAATTTCGCACTCTTCTTGTGGACAACGTATTAACTCAATTAGGATTTGAACGTGAAAGAGTGGGACAGAAATATGCAACACATTGGAAAACTGATGGTATGGAAATTTCAACTTTATGAAATTTTTCTAATCTAAAAGATGTTCTTATGGCTCTGGCGCACCTTTTCGGTTAGGAAAATTTCGTGAAATCGAAATTCGAATGTCTTTCTTTCTGACACGCTTCACATAATGTCTGTCGTATTCTTTCGCACTCTTCATCTGCTTGCTTTAAATATCACAACAAATTCAATTTAGCTCAATTGAATTTGGAGTACGAAAGAATGAGATAGACATGCAAAACTAGTGAAAAAGAAAAGGATGTGAATTTTGATTTCATGAAATTTTCCTAACCAAAAAGGTGCACCAGAGCCATAAGAACATCCTTTAGATTAGAAAAATTTCATAAAGTTGAAATTTCCATACCATCAGTTTTCCAATGTGATGCATATTTCTGTAAATGTATGCCGGGACCAATAAAGTGCAATTTCGGTTAGTAAAGAATAAGAATTTGATGAGTTCAGAACTCTTATTGCAGTGGAATCACCACGTAAGTTTTGGAAAAGGAAATTAAAGAGTACTTTATTTTGCCTATAGTGTTATCCTAAACTTTAAGTGACACCAATTTTGGTCTTCAAATTTGGTTTAAATATAAATTAAATTTGGTTTGATGATATAAAAAAAATGTAAAAAAATGGGATGTGCGCAAAGCGTTTGAGAAATAAAGGGATGTGAATTTTGATTTTACGAAATTTTCTTGAATAAAAAGGGGTGACGAACACATAATTGTATAAATTGGACTCATTTTTTGTGGATTTAATTTATTTGTTGACCAAAATTATTTTTTTTTATGATCGAAATTGGTATTTTACTAACTCGTACTGATCAAAATTGACCTTCTTACTAATCAAAATTGATTTTTTGGGCGACCTAAATTGATGTCATCCGCAAAAAAGTAATTTCAAAAGGAGGGTTCAAAATTTCGATAATTTTATTTTTATTTATTTTTTTTGTTTAATCATAAAATAAATTTTAATAGATTTAAGTATGATAAATATAAGTAGATTCATGAAGGCTGTCATCGGTGAAAATTTTAATTTTCAATTTTCACGGCGCTGTGGAACTGAATTGGCGGCTGTGGAATTTTGAAAATTTTGACTTTGTCACACATTGTGCCAAAATTCCTTTGCTTTTCAAAAAAAAAAATTATTTAATAAAATCTAAACATCAGAGCCAGGGGTTTTTAATATGACCAAAAAGAAATACTTGAATACCTTCAACAATTCCTATTGGAGTAACATTGATAGAAATCTGAGTATCAGACATGAGTTAAGATATTTAAGACTCTATAAAATGGAAAAGCTTTGATTTTTTAATCAATGTTTTTCTTAGTTAGTCTAAATCCAAATATTTGAGGATTTGTGAAGAGTTATTTCTTAGAACTAAATGCTTCTCATCACGGTTCCACAATTTTTTTTAAAAGACCGGTCAAATAAGATAAGTAGATCGTGAACAGTAAAATGGAACCTTGATTTTCTCCGTTAAGTTATTTAATACTTTACGACGATGCTGACGTTTCAAAGATTGATTTGTTCTCTTTATCGGGCCTGTAATTCAATTTACCCAGTCCAAGCGCAATGAAGGCATTTCTCGCTTGCACATGATTTTTTCTATCCCGCCACTTCAAATGAAAAGGACATCAATCCTCGAAATGTGACGAAGAATTAAACAGAAAAAAACGACCAAAGTTTGTATTTCCGTCTTTGGAACTTATAAGAAAAGTTGTATAATTCAGTGAAAACTTTAACGTACTGCTTTCTTAAATTTTGGCCCATAAGTTTTCCGGTTCTATTGAATCTGAGTAAGGTGGTTCGGATTATATTGGAACTTGTTGATCAATTCGAAAGAAATAAAAACAAACTTGTCCCTAAGTTTTCGGCACGAGTTGAAAAGCCCTTGTCAATGGGTAAAGAAGTAGAGAAAATTGGCCTTATTTCAAAATCTTTCGACAGAATGTGACACCTATAGGGGAATGTTGGCATGGTTCGCACAGAGTGAACCTTCAAACAACGCAAATTTTCTCTTTGTTTACAAAGTGCTAGTTCGTCATTTCTTAGCCATAAGATAGATAATTTATTAGGCTAATGAGACGAGATGAGAAATGCTGAGTCAACTCTTTGCAAACGAATAGAAAATTCACATCGTTTGAAGGTTCACTCTGTGCGAACCATGCCTACATTCTAACTGATATTGAATTTTTTGTGTGAGTATTTAAACCATATCTGAGAATTATACTTAGGGTCATTTCGAATCCTTTTCTCTGCAAATCAGTTTCGAATTAGTGTGTCTCTCTAAATAATGTATAGGGGGAAGTGGGACACCTTTAAAATAATGTTTTTCTTTCCTTCTTTTTTTTAAAGGAATATATCTTATTCTGATAAAATTTAGCTTTACAAACCAATTGCGTAAAAATAGGAAATAAGACCTGTTTTAAAGGTGCCCCATTTCTCCTTAATGAAAATTTAAGTCACAAAAGTTACAAACACTGAATGATTAGGGCTTGGCCTTTACATTGGTTTTCTTGACAAGTTCTTGCTTGTTCCAGAAAATATATATTTTATAATCTTGTAAAAATATTCACTTATTGGCTACTTGGAAGAACAATTTGCTTATCTTTAAGCCTATTATATTTTCTGACTGCTTCATTCCAGTATAAGAGGTAACTCATTTCGGAGAAGTTGAGCCAATCTAGCCATGAACTCTATGAGGAACCCAGGGAACCCACAGGTAACACGAGGAACCTGGGGAACCCATACATATTTCGGAGAATCCGAGGAACTTAGGGAATTTAGGAAACCCAAACATTTTTAAGGAAACTCTCGGGGATTCAAACATATTTCTGGGAAAACTATATATTTTTTTAGGAACTCATCGAGGAGATCTGGGAATTCTTGGGAAACCTGACGAACTTATATATTTTTCAGGAAACTCATGGCGAACCCATACATCTTTTTCTGAGAACTCACGAAGATCATAGGGAATCCGTACTTTCTTCTTAAAACTAATTAGAAACTCGGTAAACCCATCCATTTTTATCAGGGAACTCGTGGGGAACCCGTATATTTTTTAGGGAATTAATATATTTTTTCAGGGAATCCGAGGAGCCTAAATAATTTTTCAAGAAAATTGTGGAATCCATATATTTTTCAAGAACCCCATGTAGAACTCACAAAGAACCCGTACAGCTTTTAGGGAACCCGAGGAGCCCATACATTTATTCAGAAAACTCATGGGGATCTCATAGGAAATCCATACATTTTTCAAAAAAAACCCATGAACCCAGATATTACTGCTCGAACTCCATGGAGAGAGCAGTAGGGTAAAGTGTATAATTTGGAATTAGTTTTACAAGTTGGACAATTCGCCCGTACAAGTTGGACATGGCTTTTTTCTTGATAAATACAGTACAAAATTTGTTTTCAAACACAAGGAACCAAATTCTAAAATTAAAGCATTAAAAATATACAAATAAAAATGAAGTAATAAATTTATCAAGACAAAAAGCCCTGTCCAAATTGTACCATTGTCCAACTTGTACCACTGTCCAACTTATCCCACTTTACCCTATATAATGCCTCGATTTTATCATTTCCCAAAATTTCCACCTTTAACCCCCCCCCCCCGGAGACCACTTTTGGCAACAAATCTTCACGTTTCAGACGATTTCTGAGAAATGTCGTCACGCTGTTTGTCCGTATGTCCGTCTGTCCGTCCGGCTGTCGCCAGCTCTAGAGGCCAAACGGTAAGAGATAGCGACTTGGGGTCTTCGGGGGACCCTCCCCATAAGTCGACCCAAGGATCGTTAACATGCCCCTCATTTTTTTCCCCACCCTCCCCTACCCCTCCAAAACCATGTTTTTTTGGGATTGCTCGAAAACGCGTCGTGCGATTTTTTTTATTTTTGGATATGTTTTAGAGATTACCCAGGCGGATTACCCAGAGATTACCTTAGACGAAAATACCGTTGAATCATTCCTAATAACGGTTTCTCAAAGTCAAGGGTTAAAAAGACACTAGAGAACGCATTTATCAAGTGAATGGGGTCATGTTTGGGCTCGTTGGAAAGGTCTTGGAATTTTCTATAAAACTGAACCGGCTCCAATCGGTTTTGAATCGGTAATGATCCGGTTCATAACCGATAAATAATTTTTATACGAAATTCAATTAAATTACTCCTGAGGTGTATTTTTGGAAATATTTTGAGTGATTTATAAGTCGATTCAAATCGGTTGTGAACCGGTAAGGAACCGGTTATTTACCGATAAGTAATTTTTGTTAGAATATAATTTTTATTACTTTTCAAACTATTTTGTGGAATCTATTGAGTGATTCATGAATCGATCCAAATCGGTTCGGTACCGGGAAACGGTAAATGATGCGAAAGTACTTTTGAGGTATAGCATCAAAGTCACAAGTTCGAGCATTTCGCAAAGCCTGGGACGCTTTGCCACCCCTTTTTTTCTTAGAAACTCACCAGGAATTCAGGGACTCGTAGGAAATTCAGGAAACTTACATATATTTACAGAGAATTCCCTAAGAAGCCAAATAGCTGCCTTATAGAACCAAGTATTAGATAAGTCTTTTAGTGCACTTTTAAAAGACTTAAAGTCATAATTTTCTGTTGCAATGCCTATAGAAGCTCTTAAGATCCTTAAGAGTGAGCCACTTTACTTATAGTATTCTCAGTGATGGAACTAAGAGCGTTATAAGCAAATAAAAAGATTTTTGGTTCTATAATGCCTTACTTAAGAAATTCTACAAGATATTAAGAAAAAACTGTTTCTTGGGTCGGGAAACTCACATATTATTCGGGAAACCCGGGGATCTCTTATATTTCGTCAAGGATTGCGGAGAATCCATATATTTTATTCAGGAAACCTGGAGGATCCATACACTTTTTTGGGGACCCTACAGGGAACTCTGGGGACCTATATATTAATTTTGAGAACTGGAAACTTGAGCCATTCTGGTTGCTTATGAGTGGCCTCTTGTATTCTAACGTTGTAATTAATTTGAATAATTATAATGGAATAATATTAAAAAAATATATAGAGCAAGTAACTTGAGAAATTTGGAAAAATAGTAAATTCAAGTTTTCGAATAATTCATTTTAAATTAATTTATTATATTTAATTACGATCGAAGGAATACCTATTGAGATGGGAACACTTGTTGGCAGTTTCTAAAAAAAATGCAAGTACAACAGAATGGCTAGAAAGTGAACATTCTACTTTATTGAAGCCACAATTTGTCAAACTTTTTCCGGTGGATGGCTGATCGGAAAAAGATATATAGAGGAAACTGGGGCACCACTAAACACGGGGCAGCACCAAACACTGCGAATTTTTAATCAGATATTCGACTTCAGAGGATAAGATTTATAGAAAGTTATAGGCATTATAGGGATTCTTGTCTACTGAAGAAATGGTTGAGATAGTAAAAGTAGTTTAGAAATAAAAATTAGTGTTTGGTGGTACCCCAGTTTCCCCTTGTTATATTCGAGAGGAATTGCAAGAAACACTTTGGAAAAGTCTGAATCTAATCGCGGAATATAAAATTTCGTAATAATGAATAGAGTTGAGCTTATTAAGAGTCTGAATACATTCCATTCAAATACTCTACGTCACTTTTCCAAATATAATACCCTTAAGTCTATTACATCCAACTCTTTCAATATAGTATACACATATATTTCAATACATTTCCATCAGTACTTAATTCAATTAGAGGGCGCCTAATTGGTATATTTTTATCCCTACCTTCATCCTCATCTGTAGCATCCTCAATCCAGTCACGAGGGCTGTACCAGCGAATAAAGTCCTCAATCTTTCCATTTGGATTGGCCGCTTTGAAGCTCTCCATGTCGGATAGGAGTGAAGCGCTCATCATTTGTGTGCCTAGTTCTTTTATATCACAATTACATTCAATTAATTATTCAGCACTAATGCTTTTTGCCTGTTAAGATGAAGGTGAGAGACAGTAAATTGAGACATGATGAATCTTACCACTTCCAGGACCCAATTTCAGCATCACTTCAGCATCATCCTCCAATTGGTCTTCTGTCTTTGGCACTGGTTCCTGCGTTACCGGAATGTACAGTGGCTCATCTGAATCTACGAGAGTCATATCACCAAGACGAGATAGCCGCCCTTCAGGTTTATTCCACGGAGCATGGCGATTCTGTTGTCCATCTAGTAACCATAAAAATGAAAGAATTTGTTTTAAAAGAAGAGAAAAAAAGGTAAAATACTTTATGATATTTTCCAGAATATATCCCAACCATCTTCATCATCATCGTTGGCACAATCGAAAAATTCATCTTCTGAATCATCAATTTTCTTCTTGCCACTTCCTTCATTTCCGCCACCTTTCGATGTACTTTCAGCACTGGTTAGGGAAAACGGAAGACCACCTTCGCGTATACATCGTCTCTCCATGCAAATGTTCAGCATTTGAAGCTTCTGATGCATGAGACATGTTCTAGAGTCCGGAAACCCATTTCCAATCCTATATAAATGATAAAGAAATTATGGTGATTTTCTTAGTGGGAGTCAGTTCTTTTAGATAGAGGAAGTGATGTGAGTATCGATATCTTGAGAAAGTCACGGAAACAGTTACGGAATTACCTAATACGTTTATGTTTTAAGGGATACGTTTTAAAGTACATCTCTGAGGAAAATTACAGGAAAAGTCAATGAGAGAGAGAATGAAATGGAAAACCCTGTGAAAAATGCTCTAAAGACGTTTCGCAAAACTCAAGAGAGTTTGAAAAGGTCTCGAAAAAAGTGGAGAATGATATTACAAAATCTTATTAACCATAATTTTACAGGTTTTGTGAAATTCAAAAATCTTTTCTAAAAAAAACACACTAAACTTTTTGAAAGGTTTTGCGAAACACGAAAAGCCTTCAAAACCCGAAACAATTTGATGAGGCAGCTTTCGCATATAATTCGAGAAAGAAAGCCAGTGATAAGCCTAGATCAGCTTATAGAGGTGCGATTCCTTCATTGCAAATTTGGATTGTGGCAAACCCGAACGATATTTATACATAAACAATAATTTCGTTTAATAATTCTTTAAGTGTCTGAAGCATATTATCGTTATTAATAAGGGAAATTGGACGAGAAATGCATAAGTGTCTGAAAATCTTTAAAGTCGATTATCTCGGAAACTATGAGAGATAGAGGCCTCAACTTTACATCTGTTTAGAACCTCTGTCAGCGACCCATGAGAATCCGTGAAGTTATTCATTACCCACGAAAAATACGCGCCCAGGGAAAATCCACGAAGAAATATGCGACGCGCGAAAATCCGTGAGAAATTCACGCCCCGAGAAAATACGCGCCCCACGAAAATCCGTGAAAAAATTCGCGTCCCGCGAAAGTCCGCGAAAAAATTCGCGCTCTGCGAAAAATTTCGCGTCATGCGAAAATCCGCGAAGAAATTCGCATCTCACTAAGATCCGCGAAAAAATTCAAGCCCCGCGAAAAAATTTGCGCTCCGCGAAAATCCGCGAAAAAATATATGCCCCTCGAAAATCCGTGAAAAATTCGCGATCCGCGAAAATCCGTGAGAAATTCGCGCCCCGCGAAAATCCGCTAGAAAATACGAGCCCCACGAAAATCCGTGAAAAAATTCCCGTCCCGCAAAAGTCCGCGAAAACATACGCATCCCGCGAAAATCCACGAAAAATTTCGCGCCCCACGAAAATCCGTGAAAAAATTCGCGACCCGCGAAAAACCGCGAAAAAATACGCGCCCAGGGAAGATCCGCGAAAAATACGCGCCCCGCGAAAATCCGCGAAGAAATTCACGTCTCGCGAAGATCCGCGAAAAAAATCGCGGATCGCGAATGGTATATCACTGAGAAAAAAAAGAGGGTGCGATTAACTTTTTTCCTCAACCTCACCTTTTTTTAGGTGTAAAAATATATGAACATTTTTTAATGTTAATTTTACACCTTTTTAAGGGTAAAATTGACATGAAAAAGGGTAAATTTAACCCCTAATACATCTGAAGAGGGTAATATTTACACCGATTTTGTATCAATACTATAGCAGGGTAAAATTAAAATTTCCGGAATATTATTTTAATTTTTTCGGCAGTGTAATAGTCAAGTTTAATTTTTATTACAAGTTTCAATGACTTACTTTTTTGATATATGTTCAAATTCAATTATTCATCTAGTAATTTTAAATTTTACTGGTTACTGCAAGGTAAAATTAACATTTCCGGATTGTTATTTTAACTTTTTCGGATTTCTCTCAGTGATCTCACCTTACAAATCCTCGAATATAGACTCACTATTTAGAGAGAGAGAGCGCTATATATTATGGAAAACCTTGTCCGACGCCACTTCTCCCGCTTTTTTCCCGCCTGACACTATTAGCAAATTTTTTTTAAAATTGAAATCTTTAAAGTGAAATATCTCGAGAACCGTTCAACGAATGTCTTAATTTTTTTAATTGGTTTTTTTTATTTTCTGGGCTACAACATAAACCTAAAATTTTCAAAATCGCATGCATAGATTTCTAGATAAACTACAAAACGTGATTTTTAACCGGTTTAGAACAGGTTTTTCAAAAAACAAATGGTACAGAAATCGTCGTACGCGCGAATAGATATATTAAAAAAAAATATGAAAATATCTCTTTCCAAACCAGAGATATTGGGTACTACGGAGGGCCGGACCCGAAATTGTCGGCTTATGATTTTCGGCATCAGGGATGTTCAAAACATACATCCTGTGAATTTCAGCTCGATCGGAGCACTTTGAGAAAATCCGAGGATTACAATAGGTGTGATTAGAAGGAATAACACCTAAAAAGGTTTTGCGAATGGTTAGTAAAAACGTTTTACAAACTTAAAATAAATTCTATAAGAAATATTATTTGCAATAAAAATTCACAGAAGTCCGTTCATGTTATATTTAGCCATTTGCCATTTAAACATTAAAATTTCCCCAGGGGCGCTTTTCAGTCTGGATTCCGGAGACAGTATAGTTGTACCAATTCCGCTATTATGGTGGTCAAAGTTCACTCACTAAAGCAGTCTCAAAGTCCAATTAGAAATATTTATTTTTGAAATTGAGCTTCCACTCTCATTTATCTTTTTGCCAGTTATTATAATTGTGTTGTATAAGTATAGTGTGCTTCTGAGAGTTTTTACTCAAAAGAATTTAAGTTAGTTAAGTTTTTGAAAATTTCCAATGTTTAAATTTCAGGTAGCATTAAAAAGACTAAAACCTTTTGAATCTAGTATTTCTCATCTTGAACAATTGTCAAAATACTTATTCGACACTTAGTAGTTAAAGCGACGTGTTTCATATTTCTTCAATGAGACCAGAAATGGGTAAGATGGCGGCGGATATAATAGAAATTGTATTGATATTAAATTTGAATTAATGGACTGTGGAAATTTAATGAATCGCATTAGATGATACTTTCCTGAATCATATGAAAGAAATTCCTAGATTGAACAATAACTTAAAATTTATCTTTTCCCTCAATGGCATATCTCGCAACTTTCTGTAAGATAAACTAATATTCCAATTTTGTGGCAAAGAAAAACTAAAAGCCGTTTCCTTTTAGTCGAGAAAAGAGTGCAAGAGAGATGAGTAAGCCACCAATTATAGTACTGAGTTAATGATTATTTATTCTACCAAGTGTTGGATCTTTGGAACAATACTGATTTTGCTTTCCACACAGTGAATCCTTCTGCTGAAAAATAACAACAGCCAGCAGAGGGAAATGCAAAAAAAAAAGAAAACGGAATGCTTTATGAATTCTCATAAGACTTCTATATAGTGTCTAGAGGATTTTGCAAGAATACAAAAACAATTTTAAGAAAAAAAAAGAAACAAAGGAAAATACCCAAAGTGTTTATATAAAATTACACTTTTTTCTCATCCCTTTTCCTTTTCTTCCGGCATTCTTCTCTCAGTATAAATTCTTCCAGTTCATACCCTGGGGACACTAGAGGGAAGTTCTTGGGTAGTTGTAGTAAGTAATGGTGGAATTTATCCCATCTGCAGAGCAAATGCCAATTGCTGTGGAATAATTCAATGAAAGAGAATACATTTTAGTATTCTTAGACTATTTAAGTCACGGTACACAGGTAGTTTCCGGAAATAAGTAGTGTCTTGTGGAAGATTGTGGCCAAACACTATAATGCGATATAATTATTTATATTGAATCGTGCATTGAATTTATTTGTATAACTGTTGCATTGTCATAACATAAGATTATTTTGTACGAAAACTTTCCTTTATATTATTAATGACATTTAATATCTCTGTGGAGAATTTCCACAGGAAATCCTTCTGAATCCAGATAGAAAATTAAATTTTCATGTTGTTAAGTGAAATACTTTGTTTGGATTTAGTTACCAAATTATTTTAGTAAAATTGCTGCGGAAAAAATAAAATGATTAGTGTAGAAATATTTGTTTCAAAATTATAAAGAATTCTTAGCAGTAAGAAATTTAAGAAATTATCAACTAGATATTCTAGTAAATACTAGTCAGAATTTAAAGCAATTTTTGGTCAATTTCAAGGTATTATTTGACAAAATCGCTTAACAAAAACTGGTTAAATTAAAAAAGAAAATTCAAAAGCTTTTATTTATTTAAAAGTTTTTTCATTACATATGATATAATTTTTTTAATCTGTGTAATTTTTTTTAATTTTAAATTATTAATTATTTGTTTGTCTGCCAAAAATTTACGAACAAATGACAAAATTTTACGAACATTTTTTTGTCTGTTTACGAACATTTACGAACAAATGTAAAAGTACAAAAAATGTTCGTCAAATGATCATTTTACGAACAATGTTTGTGAAAAAAGTACAAAATTTTACGAACTTGTTTGTGGGTTATATGATTCATGAGCATTTCGTAAGTCCTCCATATGATTTCACAAACATTTACGAACAATTTTACAAAATATTTTTTCTGTGTAGAAAAATCGTAAAATTGTTCGTAAATGTTTGTGAATTCTTGGGGACTCATGAAATGTTCGTAAATCGTGTAACTCACTAAAAAGTTCGTAAAAGTTTGTACATTTTTCATAAACTTTGTTCGTAACATGAACACCCAAACATTTTTGTTTAGGAAAATTTTTTTGTATGTATACGAACATTTACGAACAAATGTTTGTAAAAGAACAAAAAATGCTTGTGAAGCGATTATGTTACAATCAAAGTTTGTGTTTTTCTGTGTTTTTCATTTTTTCCCGTGTTTAGAATATATAGTATTTTTAAGTTAAGTATTTAAATACACGAGTAAATAATTTATAGGAACGGGGAATAGTTTCACTGAGATTAGGGTTAATAAACATCGGGACAATTATCCATTAATTTCGCTGATTTACTGTGGAGGGGATTTCACCTGATTGACAGAATGCTAGAAAGTCCTCCGATGCGGGGCAATTTCCCGCAAAAATGGATCAGTTTGGAAATGAAAATTTGCATTTATTTAAAATTAAAGATACTAAAAACGGATTAAAATTTTGAAATATTATTTTGAGATTTTTTACAACTTTAAACACACAAAAATATAATTGAGTAAATATTACTCGATCACTATGGTTTCTGTCGTTTACCTGGTAGCCTGATAATGGTAAGACGGTGGCAGACACAACCATGTTACAGATTGGAAATAAAGTATCTATCTATTTCATTACAGAATTTCTATACTATTTTTTTTTTATAATTCCGAAAGTGCAAGATATTATCATACTTCGTTATTAACCCTTTAACGACGAGACACTTTTTACGGACTGAAAATCAACAATAAAAATTAAACTGAGAAACATAATCAATGATAAGTCTTACATCTAACCTTGGAAAGTCCAACAGAGTCTGATTCGGTGTATTTTGTGCTTCTATGAACAATAGGGACATAAATAGCCCAAAAATTTAAGTAATTTTTCTGACAATAGCAATGAATAATATTTTTGACTTTAATGAAAAATATTACGTATGAGTATTGTAGTTTTTATTGCCAAAAAGGTTTTGCTTAAAAAAAATGGGAAGTATAAAAAATAAATAAAATCAATTTATGAATTTAAAAATTCGCCATTTTTTAGCTGAAATATTTACTACATAGCAAATAGCTAGAGACTTGCAAAAAATATTCTAGATTCTTTCAACATTCTACTTTACAATTATGTACAGACTTAAGAAGAAAATAACTTTTGGTAGTCTGGAAAAATTATTTTCTTTATGGGACACCGGTGTTCCAATCGTCCTTAAAGGGTTAAGGGATTAGGTAGATCACACCGACTAAAAAAAACACAATATTTTTTCATTAACCTCTTTTTTCAACATACTTATTAAAAAAATATATTTAATTTGAACTTCCAAATATATAAAAGTACAAGATTTTAACCAATTCTTTTGAAATTCCCATTTCAAAATTTTAAAAAATCAGCCGTTGGGGCCTGATTTTGGTACCTGGTTTTATCGAGTTTTATTGAAACAAAAAACATAGTTTTCGGTGGACAAGATTTCTCAGAGTATCTGACGTCAAAAGCTAAATTGTTTCTTTCAGCCAATAAGTTAAAACTCGTATTTGAACGGTAATTTTTTTTGCGTTCATCACAAGTTATTTTACAAAAAAACAAAACATGGTGTAAAATGCACCGATTTTTTTTTGCATAAAATTCTGCTTGAAATCAAAATTTCAACAAAAAAAATACCGTTCAAGTACGAGTTTAACTCATCAGCTAATAGGAAATATTTAGCATTTTGACGTCAGATGAATATAATCTGATAAATTTTGCCCACCGAGAAGTATGTTTTTCTTTTTACAACGTCTCCAAAAATCAGGTCCCAACTGCTGACTTATAAAGATATTTTAATGAAAATTTTAGAAAATATAATTTAAAATTTTAAATGTTGTACTTTTTATATGCTTAAGTACTTAAATTAAAATAAAAATTTATTATTTTGAAAAAAAAATGGAGAAAATATACTGTTTTGCAGTCTTTTTAATAAATACTTTAAAATTAATGCCCAACGCACAATAACTTTTGTTTTGTAAACATGTTTGTGACATTTCAATGAGAGTGAGTGAGATCTAGATCTAGTCATCTCGCTCAGTCTCATGGGAAATTTTGAAAACATGTTTACAAACAATAGTTATTGTGCGTTGGGCATATGAATCTTCATAACATTACTGAATTATTATTATTCATAATTATTTTGTAAAAGCAAAAACTTTTTAAGCAGAAAATTTGGTAAGCAAAAAATCGAATTGTTTACAAAACAAAAAAAAAAACAAGATGTTCTCTACGAACAGGTGGCCCACTCGTCCTTAAAGGGTTAACAGAGTTGACATAATAAGACATACGTAGACAGAAAGACCAGTGGCAGTGTAGTAATAAAATTTTAGCACAGATTTCAACGAATACAGGTCGCGCATTTTATACTTTGAGGCAAATGCAGTACAGTCATAGTACAGTTGCATTTCAAATTTTTAATTAAAACTAAAAGCACTTAAGTTAATTTGCGGCACAAATACAAATATTTAATTTTGTAAGATGTGGTCCATTCTTCAAGTTAGTCATGGGAAGAAAGACACTGTGGACACTTACAAACTCCTTAAGACAACTGAAGTAAGGGGAGTGGGAGCAAGGGATGTGTGAGGCTAAAACTTCAATATAATGCCCTGGAAGTCTTGCAAGCATTGTCAGGGTGAATATTTACGATATCAATAAATTAAGTGATACAAGAATGAAGAAAGTGAGGGAGAAAAGTAGCTAAAGTTTATGTTTATGTTGCCTCTGGGCGATTTTAGTTTCGCGACTCTTATATCTTTTATCATCACCCCCTCTTCCTTATCTACTCAAGTGCTTCTTTTATTTTCTCCTGTGTTCACCATACTTGACTTTATATACCACAACATTGGCTTTAACACAAAAATATTGTATGAAAACCATCATAGAGAGTAATTTCTCATGTTTTGGTCGTGCAATTCGAAGGTCTGTCTTCAACCCCGGAGAGTTTTCACTGTCACACTCAAATAAAAGTAAGAAAGTATCTACTCAACTTTGCTAGCTATGTATATATCAACAGAATTTTCCAAAAGAAAGATACTTTTAGATAAGAAAACTATTGGAGTAAAATTTTTCTCAATAATTCATATCGCGAAAGAGTTCAACGAAGAATATTGTATAATCACACGTCATAGTATCTCTGAAAATTTAATTGTTTAGGATGTTCAGTACCAGTGTACATTGATAAAATTCTTGTTACAAGAATATTTATAAATCTT
Source organism: Phlebotomus papatasi (assembly GCF_024763615.1). Classification (NCBI taxonomy): domain Eukaryota; kingdom Metazoa; phylum Arthropoda; class Insecta; order Diptera; family Psychodidae; genus Phlebotomus; species Phlebotomus papatasi. The sequence continues at coordinate 41,761,670 of NC_077224.1, forward strand.
TTCCATCACAATCACAAAGTTCGACGACCTAGTCGAGCCTTTCTCACTTGCACATTCATATAGATCCATTTCAATCTTGGCTTTAGCTAAAGAGGCAGCAAGGAAAAAGAGAATCAATGTCTTCATGCTCGCTGGAATTTGCTATTCTGCCAGCACAAGAAAGGTAGTTTACTTGTCTTAAGCATCACCACGAGGAACATAAAATGAGATACTGAGAAACACTGAAGAGATCGAGAGCGAGAAGAGAATCTCTTGCATCTGTTCAATGCCCGAGGATGCTTCTTAGCTATGCAGATATTAACATTCACCACAGAAGTAATTTAATTATAATCCAGTCGAACAATTATACAAATAATTCATCAATATAAATTAATATTATTTAATGTATATAAAATATATTAATTGTACAGTTACACATGTTTGTGCAAAATACGTATTTATGCACTAGTTCCGTACTGAACTTAATTATTCAGTAAAATAACACAAACTCCATAAGGTGACCAATTTTCCATAGGAACTACATTTTCTTAGTAATTTGATTAGTAAAATTTTTCTCATATTTCTTAAGGAAGCTACGCCTTAGCACTGAGACCTACAAATTGTTTTGAAGAGCTTTTTGAAATTTTGAAAATTTGAAGATTTAAAAAATACATTAAAAAGTGGTTTCCTTTACAAATATGCGAAGAAATATAATATTAACCCAAGCTCAATGTAGCCCACAACCCTCTACTAATTCTTTATAATGACCTTATTAAACACACGTTTCTTCCAACAGACTGAAAAAAATTGTAGAATAAGATACATAAATCAATGTATTTCGAATATTAGAAAACAGTCCTTTACTTTATAATTCTCAGAAATTTTATTTTCAATATTTTAGGCCACGCCCACACTTTGCTCTAATATTACCAATTATAACTCAAGACACCATGAATAATAATAGTAATAATAATGGTGGCACAACGTTCCATAGAGGAACTAGGCCTTCCCACAAGGGGAGTTCGGGACATCCATTATTTTTTTTTGGAATCAAGTGCAGTGAAGCTCATTGGATGTAATTCGAACCCCTTTAACGCCAGGAAAATTCCTGGTGACCTAAAGGTTTTTCTAACCCGGGACACTTGCATCATAGAGCGAGTGCTCTACCACTTGACCCATTGAGTGTCCGTAAGTGTGCCTAGGCCATTATTCACCCTCCAAAATTTTAGTTTTTGACTGAGAATAAATTTATTATCAAGTGTCTCAAAGAGATAAGTCTATCAAGACACCATTACAATCTGATATAGTCCGCTTTTTCGAAATTGTAACTAATTATAGAGCTTAAACGGTAAGCAATATCAACCTCCGCACTTCCGCGACTCCCCAAAAAAAAATATCTCCAGACGTTTTTATGCTCCTTCGTCCAGTCCCTCCAAATGTTTTTTTTTGTGGTTTTCTCTAGATTGACTCAAACTTTTCTATGATTAGAAGTAACCCAGGCGAATATTTCGTTTATACATAAGACCGGAAAATTCGGCATTTTGAATTTTTAAAGTTCAAAGTTCAACCAGTTTAGAAAGTTAATTTTTTGACTGATTTGTTGAAATTTGAGTTTTTTTTTTTTTTTTGAAAGATCTTTAAATACAAAATGCGACTGTATCGGTTCTAATCGGTAATAAATCAGTAAAGTATAGGTAATTGATTTATAGTTTTCGTAAATTATTTTTATCAAAACATACTAATATCAAAACTATTCTAACATAGTTAATAGTTTTCTGATTTGTTAACCAATTTAATCGGTAGTAAACCGACACACACCCAAAGTTCTTGTGTCTTGTGAAAAGAAAACCAACGAAGAGCTCTACCTCGTGAGTTCGAATATTTCGGAATTCAGGGACAGTTTTTGATTTATCTTTTAATTTCTTTACTTTGAGGCGCTTGTGTAATAGTCACAATTATTTTCTTTCATTAAAAAACACCATTAAGGGCGTAGGAAAAAACGTGCTATCTTCGGACGATTCAATATGTTTTTAATGAATTTTGTCTATTGTAAATTTATATTTTAATAGGTAGTCCCATGCCTCAAATTTCTTGGAAAAGCCATGGTGAAAATCCATTAAAAACCATAAAAAAAAGTTATACGAAGCTTCAGTCGTCCGAAGGTACCGCGCTTTCCCCTAGTCAAATTTTTATCGTCAGGAATTTTATTAAAAAAAACAAAACAAAAAGTACGATTTTAAAAATGGTTTTAGAGTAAAAGGAGTAGAATGTGGTTCGGAATAAAAAAATTTAACATATCTTGATTTACAGTGCGGTCGGAAACCAAATTGTGCAGATTATATGCTGGCGACTGCCCTAAAGAAAAAACTAATATAGGGGAACTGACCAAATTTCGGACGGCTTGTAATAAGTTTCGACCACTTCTTTTATTCCTCAAGTTTCTACGATTGCTTAGTTTTTGTATATTCTAGAGTTTATACAATTAAAAAAAAACACAAAATGTAGCTTCTACAAAAGAGGTGATGTGAAAAAGACTGGTGGAATTCCGGAAGGACAAGGAATTATGAGAATCAAGGTGGCCAAAATATTACCCAAAGCTATGTCTATATTTTAATTATTTAAAAATGTATTAAGAGTGATTTTAAAGAAAACAAATACGATAAACTACCAACAAGGTTCCAAACAACACTTCTTAAAAAGAAGAAATAAAAAAAATCGATTTGTATTAAAAATATTACATTTCAAACTTAAGACTTTGGCGCTTGGATACAACTATACCGAAATTTTGTACAGTTCCCCTAAAAGCTTTATCATTTTAGATTCTCAATATTTTGTGAAGAGGTTTAATGCCTATGTAAGCTAAAATCAATATGTTATGATATCAATAATGGGATCAGTATTATATTTAATTTAGTAGAAAGGAACCAGAGTTCGTCGGAAAGTGCAATCACTCTTAGTTAGAAAAACGGCAACTCCTCCTAAAGCTTTCAGCTCGGTCTCCAAACCTTTATCAGTGGTTGAATCAATAAGGAATTTCCAGAGTTTTGTCTCTCAATCTGTCCAGGACTTTACATGGCATAATAGAGATGTGGGGGAACTTTTTTTTAACAATAAACAAATCACATTTTTCTGCAAACAACTTGCTACTCAAAAAAAGTGGTTTGTTTATTATTAAAAAAGTTCCCCTACATCCTCTGTTATGTCCTGGTAAAGTCCTGGACAGATTGAGAGACAAAACTCTGGAAATTCCTTATTGATTCGACCACTGATGAAGGCTTGGAGACCAAGCCGAAAGCTTTGGGAGGAGATGCCGTTTTTCTAACTAAGAGTGCCTCCACTTTCCGACGAACTCCGGTTTGCTTTCTATTAAATTTCCCTAACGTCGATTTTCTCACAATTACATTTAATGATTTTTGTATGATATACAAAATATGCTTATTTTAATAGACTTCACAGTAAAAAAATGTGTAAAATTTTACTACTATAATAGTGCAAAATCGACCATTTTAGTTGTTTAATTTAAAAATGTTTAAAAAATGCACAACATTTTAGTAATTTATTGTCACGTGATTGAAAATTACCATTATTATAGTTGGAAAATTTTCAACAATGTTGTTTAATTTGAAAATGTGTAAAATTTTGACACTATAATAGTGTGAAATCGGATAAATATTTAATTGCGATCTGCGTAAAATTTCTCACTGTTATAATCATAAAAATTTTTCAACAATGTTTCGTGATTTAAAACTGTTTGACAAATTCTAAAAATTACCACTATTATAGTATGACTACAGTTTTTCACATCATTATAGTGTGAAAAAATACACAATTTATGGTATTTTTGGTCACATGACCAAAAATTAACACTATTATAGTTTGATCATAGTTTTTAACACTATTATAGTGTGAAGCCTTGTGTATTTCAACCAAATTTGTTGAATTTTTAAACAAAAGTTGTGTAAAAATTGTTGAATTTCCAATTAAGACTTATACTTCAGTCGAGATGCTTTTCATTGGACAAAAGTCATATAGAACATCAAATATTTATATGCATAATAAGTATATCGTGAAGAGCCTAGCATCAGATGTAATCATTTCGCATTAGGGGGGATCCCGAGTACAGGAAAAACGAATAAAAATATCTAGAAAGGCAAAAGAAAATCAAAATCTACGAAATGAAAAGAAAATTCAACAATAAACAGAATTCAACAATTTTTGAATTTACACATAAAAATTCAACAATAATGTTTAAATTCAACAATGTTTAAATTCAACAATTCCAAATTCAACATCTTGAAAATCAACAACTTTACATTAAACAATTTTAAGTTAAACACTTCTCTAAATTTAACACTATAATAGTGGTGTGAAAGATTACACACTATAATAGTGTTAATTTTTTTTTTACTGTGTTGATAAAAAAAATATCTGAAAAACTAGAACACATATTTACACCATAATACTAATAATACTAATAATATAATCCATACACAATTTAGCTATCTGATTTATTGGACCCCAGTATTAAAGTTCGAGGGAAAATATCAATATCAATCTGCTCCCCATGATTCATCTACTCCATAAAAGATTGCCCAATAAATAAATAATTATTATTGAATAGAGAAAAAGAAAGTTTTCTTAATAATATTTGTGTGTATGATTTGGTCAATGAATAAGAATAAATCACAATTCATACAAATTGCAAAAGCCTCCATATGTTACCTGCCATATGAGTCGGCAAATTTATTCATTTTTAGTAAAGCAAAAAAAAAACAGAGAAGTTGCTAAAAGCCGTTAAACACTGACTTTGAACTTTAGATGGTGCATATTCAGAGGAAGGAAGCAACAAATATAAGATCTAATTATCACGATACAATATTGTTCTTTTCTACAATTAAGTTAAATAGAGCGAGAAATATTAAGTAATGTAATTACCATCTTAATAAATACACCATTTTCAATTCAATTAGAATGGAATAGGTAAAGTTTTGTGTTTTATGTGTTTTCATAAGTAAATGAATAAAGCCAAGTCAGCCAAATGGACAATTCATATGTGCGGAAATGCTAAAATCATATTGAGGTATGAGTCCAAAAGTGATCAAATAATTTATTAAATAGTCAGTATCAAGTGAAGTTTCGAGAAAGATCCTCAAATGCTTGTTGACTCACCTGAAATTTGACAGACAAACAATATAATGTATAGTAATTGTTACAGAGATTAACAATAGCTTGAATCTATGGAGCTTAGAGAAAGGGCAGTCAATGAGGCGGGAATTAATTGTTTGACAAATATAGACAATCTTTGATGAGATGAGAGGATGAGGCGGTAAATATTGAATTGAGAAGAGAATATATACTGTTGGGAAAACTTTTACGTATGTACATAGTGGTGGGGTATTGATGAGAAATTGTCCAAAATTATCTGCTGTATTAGTCAGATGAAGTTAGGGGAATAATTAATCACTCCTCCATAAATCCTCCAGCACTGTATATACCCAAACGTGTATGTTATGTAAGTTTATATTGATCGTGGTCAAACTTCTCATCTATTGCTATCCACTTGCTGTACCACTTGTGATCTTAAATTGAATTGAAATCCACAGAAATTCGTTACCTCCAATTTCTACCGTATACTTTTCAACTCACCACATTGCCTGAGAAATGGGCGGAATTGGAAAAACTTTGAGAACCTATGAGAGATTAATTAAAGTGCCATACATACATTTTCCTAAGTTTAACTAACATCATCCTCCATCCTGTGCAATATCTATTACATCAACGTACGATGAAAGATTTATTTGTTAATTAATTACTCAGTCGTATACGCATTTTGTCTCGTCTTAAATGACATTTGCATGTTTTTCGGTCGTAAACATTATATTAGCCTCTACTCTACGCCACTTAAAATCTAATTGAGGTAAAAAAAGGGCAGAAGCAGGATGAAAGTATCTAGTCTCAAAAAGACATATGACCAAAATAATCTTTTGACAATGATGAAAGCTTGGAAGTAACTTTAGTACATTTTATCCATTTTAGTGCTTGGGTACCTTTTTCTTTTATCCCTCTTTGAGATAAAAAGAAAAGGAAATTCACAAAATGGATAGTAGTGCATGAAAACACTGACCTTTTTGCCACTATATATATTTCCACCCACTCGACACTTGAACTTCATGTTGAGGTCAAGCCAGTTAATTACACAATAACTTTCAGCTTCTGTTGTTCTTATATCCTTATTAAACTTTTATGTAATACTTAACCATACTGCGATAGGCATTCATTGTTAAATTCACTCCCCATATATAAAAACAATTGTATTGTACTAATAAAATTAATAATAAATTATGCAATAAAGCTCTCAACAACGAACAAACAATTTGATTGAAGAAACGCATCATATGTCTAATTTCAAATTTAATTGCGATAATTGTTATAGGAATAAAAACAAATTTTTTAGTATTTGTCTATTACATTATTCTTTTTCTCTATTTTTGACTTGAAAGTATTAAAATAACTGAAGCTTTAAAAACTTTCGCCAAATACAAATAACACCTTACCTTTATTCCATACAAAAAAATTGGCAAAAACAAATCAGCGGTAAAAAATGAAATTTAATAAGAAAAATATTGGTCAGTAAAACATATAAACCTTTACGAAAATGGGCCTAATTCATATACAAATAAATTTATGATAGTTGCAGGTAGGAGGAAGTGGTCTATCTTTGAATTAAAGTAATTTTGAACTAAGGCAACCAAAATCCCGAAAGCCAAAATCCCGAACGCCCCAAAATCCCGAAAACCAAAATCCCGAAAGCCAAAATTCCGAATGTTCAAAATCTTGAAAGGGATGAAATCATATAGGAAAATATTTAGAATGATTTCCCAAGACACAGAAAATTCCCCTTTGCCTCCAGCAAACGCGGATGCAATCGTTGGAGAAGCCACGACACTTTCAAGAATTCTGGATTTTGGCTTTCGCGATTTTGGCCCATTCGGGATTTTGGCTTTCGGGATTTTGGCGCTCAGGATTTTAGCTTTCGGGATTTTGGCTTTCGGGATTTTGGCCGGGACTCCTTTTGAAACTGGGCTTTTCCCTCCTATTTTTAAATGAAACTGGACTTTATTATGATATAATTTAGCTCAACAAACTAATTGCGAAGCTAAATTGCATTATGATAAGGCTCAATCCCATTTAAAAATAGGAGAAAAATCCCAATTTCAAAGCTGTCCTAATTCAAAGGTACCCTACTTTCTCCTACAATGAAAACCTATTTAATTTTTATCTGCTACAACTTGCATATGAAAATTCTATTTGATTTTCTGTTGATCAAGTCATGATCTGCCACTAGATCTTGAAAGCTTTCCAAGCTCTAGCCAATTAGAAAACGGACAGAATAAAATATTTTATTAAATTACATGTTTCACTACCTCTTAACAGTCTTTCAGAAAAGAAATCTTCATATTTACTAACCCTTCCTCATTCCTTATAGAAATATAATTTCTATTGGCTATTCCGGGAACGATTTCGAGTTTTAATTTTTGAATGCGTTTTAGAGATTGTTTTAAGACTAATTGTTTTTGAGATATTTTTAAGATTTTAGAGATTTTAGTTAAAAGTTGTCGAATTTGAAGAATTTTCGATAAAAGTAAAACTATTTCAATTTGTCAAAGTTAAAAATATTTTTCGTAAGCGACCTTGTTTCAGATTTTGTGCTTTAAAATATTTCGGACTTAAAAATTATAATATTTATAAATATTCCATAGATTTATAATTTAGCTACAGAGGAACTTTTTGTTCATTTGCAACCTAGAACTTAAGACTTTGACGCATGCATGCAACTATGCCGGGGTTTTGTACAGTTACCCTAGTAAATATTTATATGAATTTTATTGTTTTTTTTATATTTCCAATTTTTATAGCAAATCTCTTAAGAATACTACAATGCTCATACATAATATTTTGCATCAGAGTGAAAATTATCGCTTATGGTGTTATAAGAAAATAATCTTAGATTTTTGGGCTATGTTTGTCTCTATCGACCATAGAAGAAAATATCTATCGCATCATTCCGTTGTTAGATTTTTCTCATTGTTTTTGTTCGTTGTTTATTTATTTTTATTGTTGAATTTCGGTTTATGAAAACTATCTCGTCTCTAAAAAGGGTTAATATTAAATATTAAGGGCTACTGATGCATAAATAACCACTAAAAATGTTTTATTACATGGTTTTATAAAACATTAGAATACTGGGCTAAGCCTACAGTGCGAAACCTGTATTATGCTCAACACAAAATAACTTTTTATTTTGTAAACATGTTTTTGACATTTCAATGGGAATGAATGAAACCTAGATCTAGTCATCTCGCTCTTTCTCATAAAAAATTTCAAAAACTTGTTTGCAAACAAAAGCTATTGTGAGTTGGTCGTTATGCTGCACGCACAATAACTTTTATTTTGAAAACATGTTTTTGAAACTGTTTATAAGAGTGAACGAGACGGTTAAATCTAAGTTACATTCGCTCTCACTGAAATGTCAAAAACATATTTACAAAGAAAAATTTTTGTGCGTTGGACATTATGTCCATCGCACAATAACTTTTATTTTCTAAACATGCTTTTGACATTTCAGTGAGAACGAATAAAATCTAGATCTAGTCATTCATGGCGCTGGGCATTATAGGCAGTTTCAAAAGCAAGTATGTAAATGTGTTCATAAATATTTTTAGATGAGAATAAAATTAAATTTAATGATAGACGTTTCGTTAAAAATCTTTTCAGAGCAAAATTCAGCAAAGTCGATAGATTGTTTCTCACAAAATATATTTAATATTTATATTGAGTGTGACCATTATTCCATGTTTACATATTTATTGCAGTAGCCAAACAAAAAGTAAAGCAACATTATGACAGCTGTCAGTAGAAATGTCATACATCTATGCTTTTGCATTTCACCTCTCCTTTTTACTGTTCGAACTCTACGGAGAGAACGGTATATATAATCCCTCGATTTTTTCACCCCCCCCAAAATTTCCCCCCGGAGACCACTTTTGTCAACAAATCTTCACGTTTCAGACGATTTAGAGAAATGTCGTCACGCTCTTTGTCCGTCTGTCCATCCGGCTGTCGCCAGCTCTAGAGGCCAAATGGTTAGAGATAGAGACTTGGGACCTTCGGGGGACCCCCCCCCCCCATATGTTGACCCAAGGATCATTAACATGCTCCTCATTTTTCCCACACCCCTCCTCCACCCCTCCTTTTGGGATTGCTCGAAAACGCATCGTACGATTTTTTTTTCATTTTTTGATATGTTTTAGAGATTACCAAGGCGAACATTTCGTCCATATACGAAAATAGCGTTGAATCACTTACGGTTAAAAGACACTAGAGAGCGCATTTATTAAGCAAATGGGGTCATGTTTGGGGTCGTTGGAAAGGTCTTGGAATTTCCTATAAAACTGAACCGGTTCCAATTGGTTTTGAATCGGTAATGAACCGGTTCATAACCGAGAAAAATTGTATCTGAAAATCAATCCTATTACTTTTAGAACTATTTTAGGGGATCTTTTGAGAGATTTATGAGTCGGTTCAAATCGATTGCGAATCCGTAAACGGTAAATGATGCGAAAGTACTTTTGCGGTATAGCATCTAAGTCACGAGTTCGAGCATATCACAAAGTCTGGGACGCTTTGCCACCACTTTTTAAACTTTATAAAAAAATAATTTAGTTAAATTAACTTTCTTTTGATTATTTTATTTTCTAAGTTAACAAAACTTAGAAGAAACACTTAGCTTTTTTTGTAAATTAAAGACCGATGAAATAAAATTCAAGGAGTATCCTGAGAATGTTTAAAAGGGATAGAAAATGACAAGACAGGCAACACAAATCCACATCTATTTTAGTAGATCTGCACACTACGCAGATAAATGATGGGATCACTGTGCGAGAATTTGACACAATAACCGTCACTTTACCACCCACCAACACCTCCTCCCCAAGAGAGGAAATGAGAGAGAGAGAGACAGAGAGAACAAGAGGAAGCCACCCACAATAACAAAACCACGTGGAAATTATGTTTTTCTTAACAGTGGTATGCGCATGAATGAGAAGCATAAGAAATGCGAGAGAGCGGACAGTTCTCCCAGCATCTGGAGCATCAAATCTGCAGCATTTCTCTCCAACATCAACTCTCCATGTACCACGACGGTTGTTCATCCATCGCCCAACACTACGGCGGATTGGGCTGAAAGAGTGGAGTCCGAACCGTATTCCACTAGTCACCTGTGAATGTTTGGACGAGCAACATCGAAGTGCTCAAATCGTCTTAACACCGAATTCCAAAGTGTCTGTTTTTTCAATTTTTCAAATTCCCCCTTCGTGTATTGTTCTTTTTCGCGTTCTCAGTCATTTTGAGAACAATATAAGACGAAACTGAGACTTTTTATTGTCTCATTTTGAACAATAACAACAGTTTTTTTTTGTATATTTTCCGCCGTTTTTTTTTCATGAGCATTTCGGGTGTTCAAAAAACGAAAAAACGAGTGAGAAGTATTCTTTTCCTATTGCAGTTATAATCCGAAGAACGTGTGCCGAAGGAGCAAGTAGACCAAGATATTTTTCTTAGATTTTTGTTTTAACTTGTGTAAAAATCCGCATGCAAGAGTGAATCATCGGGAATTTTAGTAGTCGTTAAACTGTAACCAATCTTGAAAAGTGCCGTTAAAAGGTGCAAAAATTCCACGGATTTCAGTGCACAAAGGTTGATTGTGAATCTGAGTACATTGAATCCAGAGAGAATAATTTAAAATCAACTTCATCAATTGATTGATTGATTCAGTGCAGTGCCAGTGTACTATTTAATTGGAATCCACTACAAAATTCGGCTTTTAAAATTGATAATCCTTCATTTGTCACCTGACAGTTGAAGAGATATCTTGTTTATGTTTACTGGAAAATCTTCAAAAAAAAAAAAATAAAAATAAAATTATAATAAAGAAAAAGCTGATATACAGCAAGTTGTATCAATAAACTGGGCCACCAAACTGTTTTCTATATGTAGGACATACACGAAAAATCTTCATTATCTTCCCATCTTTTGCTGAACAGTGAATTTTGAAGCTAAGAGGTGCGTGTACAATTTACCTTTTAAAACTTTTGGTGATGGGGTTAAAGTTTAATTTCTTGCCAAATCAAAGAACATTCTCTTGCCGCCCTCAATGTACAAAATCTTATCCAACAAACTCCTGAACAACACAAACCAAGGATGAAACTATACGCAGACTGATGCTTATCAAGCTCCTTTATCTTTTGAGAAACTTTTCAATGCAAACTTGTGAATAATTTTCCTTCAGGCTGATTTCTTTAACCAAACGCTCTCGTCTTGTGAAAAGTGAAAAAAAAGAGGTTTCAATGAGCTCTGTGAAAATTGAGATATTTCTCAATTTTCCATCTCTACACCAAAACAAGTATACTGCCCATTGTTAGACAAAAGAATTCATAGTATTTCAATTAACATCAAACATTTTTTTTTTGTACTTTTGCATTGCGCGAGTATCTTTGGTTTTATTTCCCGCCAAAATGGATGGAACCACCTTGAGAATCCACTGAAATTGTGTCTTGCAGAAACACTATAAAGCAATATTTATACATATCCGTGATTGAAATAGTGCCGCATCACAGTTATTGAACAAGTCAGAAATTTAGATGAAGTTTTTGTTGAGCAAGAAAAGTGACTGAAGTATTAAGATTTTACTTTTTAATTTGAATTCTTGAACTAAAATTCTCGTGATATCCCATTGGTATTAGAATTTCAAAAATCACATCTAATTGCATTTTTGGTAGACAAACTCGACAATTATGAGATAAATCTTGATTTTTAATTAAAAAATAAATTAAAAATTTTATTGGCAACTTTGAAAATTTTGGTATTATCATTTTTACAAACTTATTGTGAATTTATCTGCATTTCACACTTGTCCAATAATCTTTATCGCACAACAAGAACTAGGTCTCTGCAAATCTTTTTTTCTCAATGATACGAAATATCAAGAGAAATCAAAAAAGGGTAATGACCAGGGGCATGACATTTCCTATGTTTCCCATATGTTTCTAGCGAACCGAAATTTTTTTTGAGTTTATTAGCTGTTTTCTGTCATTGTAGAATGAATTAGTAAAAAATACTAATACGCAATAAAAGCCAATTTAATAACGAAGAGGCAACCGAAAACCCTAAATTGGCAATCTACATAGTTTTGTAGATATCTCGTGAAATGTGTACGAAAACAGGGAAAAAATTACACTGAAACTGGACGCATTTTTCAGAGCTAATGTCACCCCCTGGTAATAACTTTAGAAGAAATTTTTCAATATTATAGATTTTGGATTTACTGGTGTGCGAAGAATCAAATATAATATAGCATTGTGATTATATAGAAAATATAAAAATTAAGTATGGTGTTTAGTAAGGAGAAATTCTATATTTCAATATGGAGTTGCGAAAATTTCCATTTAGGAAAAATTGTGAATAAGCTACTGAACCCTAGTCTGAAAAAGAGTGCACGAAAATGACCGATATTTACAGATAAAAGAGAGAAAGAGGAAGTATTTTAGCATGCAATTCGAGAAATCCTACGGGAATTTAATTTGTGAAGTAATAATTTAAAAATAATAATTTTAAAATTATTCATGTATCAACGATTTATAGAATAGTAATCCTACAATATAAAGGAATTAGTCTTCTTACTTAAAACAACGAGTTTTTCAATGTCATGCAAAGATGGCGCAACAAGCAGTTATTAAAATTTTTGAGGAGTTTGCAAACAAATTAGATTTCGAAGTTTTTGAATCCGGATTAAGTGAAATTTCGGCAATCTATAAAATTCGATTATGCTTTTGCTACATATTTTAGTGTGCTGGACATACTTACGACTTCAAACGAAAGACGGCTTAACGCAATTATAATAAAAATAATGATTATATTATATTAGGCCGGGAAACGGCTAAGTTAGTAGGAAACTTATAGGAATTTACTCAAATAAATATTTTGATTATAATTACGTTAAGCCGACTTTCTGCTTAAGCCGTATGTGTGTCTAGGGAATAACTCTTCAAACTTCAAAATAGACTTATCTCTTTGAGACACTTGATAATGAATTTATTCTCAGACAAAGTACCCAAAAGTTTGTAGAGTGTGTAATGCCTTAGACACATTTTTGACTAAAGCCGAAAGACGGCTTAACGTAGTTATAATCAAAATAATGATCTGACTAAATTCCCCTCAGTTTCCCACTTAGTAGGGGAGACCGGGGTACCTATAGCCAGGGGTAAAAGTAGACAGTGGATTTTTCTCGTTTTTTCTTAAAATGTACATCGAGCAAAATATTTTATAATGAAAGTAGGAACACATCCCTATATTCCCAGAAATATTTATAACTCTGATCCTGTTACCCTACAATTTAGAAGCATTTTTATAAAATGCGTATAAAATTGTAGATTTGATGTTACAGTTTTTGGACCAGCATTTGGTTTTCCGAGTTTCTAGTCAAGATTTTATAGTTTTACCTCGTTTCTGGTTTAATAAACCTAATTAAAAAATATTTTTCACTTGGATAATTATTGTCCACTTTTTTATGTAAAATGATAAACACTGAAACAGCCCTCGGGGCAGTTGTAGTCACTCTTCCGTAGCGGGCTAAAACTATCAATGATTTTTCACTAATACATGGATAATTGTTAGATGAAAAAGTACTATTGATATTCCAAGCAATATTGCCATTTGTATGAGGAACTTGAGAAATAGATTTTTTCAGAATGTTTGCATTAATTTTGCCTCAATTACAAAAATGTCATAAAAAAGTTGGCTAAAGCCCTTTTCTTTAGGTTTAAGTAACATATTTAGCATCAGTGGGCTTCAGTGTATCAAGTGAAACAATATTTGGTATCTCCAGTTTAAAATTTCATCTGGGAAACTAGTGGCAATTAGTACCCCAAAAGTGGCTATTTCTACCCAGGCCGGGGCAAGTGTAACCAATGTGTCATACTTTTTTCATTATCCTCTCTAGAAAAAGGCAAGGATTTTAGAGCTTTGAACTACACTGTTTCATATAGCCAATATCCTAATGCTACTTATGAAACATAAAAATATTAGACAAACCTTATCATTTTTTCACAAGTCACTCGCGAAAAAAAAGCTTCATTTGCTGGCTAATTCTACCCCTGTCTCCCCTACACCGTTTCTCTGCTTAAGCCCAGAAACGGATTGGCCTATGGAACTAATGGAAATGTAATCTAATCATTATTTTGAATATAATTGCGTGAAACCATCTCTCGGCTTAAGTCGTAATTATGTCTAGGGCATAATGCTCAACTTAAGATTTAAGATAGATTAAAAAAATGGAGCGTACTTGAGTTAGCAGGCAATCAGACACCTAGGCTCTTTTAAGCGCCTTAGTCTACCCGACAATCTCAACTCCAATTCTGTTTAAGATTTAAAATCTTAAGGATTTATATTCTATTATATTATAGTCAAATTTTGGAATTTCGGTCTAAAAAAAACTTTCTTGCTCTTCTTTATGTTTTTATTGGCCGACGTTTCAATCCTTGGTTGGGACCTGAAGTTGGTTCGAACCTTGGTTGGGATGCCCTGAAGAAGGTCCCAACCAAGGATCGAAAAATCGGCCAATAAAAACATAAAGAAGAGCAAGAAAGTTTTTTTAGACTGAAATTTCAAAATCTGATTTATAGATTCGAAGACTTTACTTATCGTGAACCGAAACAAATTCTCTCAAATCAGTAATATTATTATAACTTAAAAATATTTTAAATTGCAATATTTATGAAAAAAATATTACCACTTCAAATTTTAATTATTGTCAGAAATATTTGTTAAAATTCTTATTAATGTGCTTCCAAACAGTGAATTTACAATGCAGAAACTTTCACATAAAATATTCATTTCCGTGAATTATTATTTATACGTCCTATCTGTAAAAGAAATACCACAAAGTGCAATAAATTCAATTTGACCATGAATTCTAAATAGCTCGTGTTCATCGTTGGTCATGCAAATTGTCAAACTCTTTAAAATTGGAATTAAAAGACTTGTGTCACACATTTTCAGGTTGTTCTACCAATTACACACTTTTCATTTCATCTCTATTTAATCCCATTTCACTTGTTTCTCTTTCTCTGTCACTTTTTTTCGAATGTTTTCGAGTAAATTTACCTCAACAATTGCAATTGACTATTTTACGACTTCTTGTGCGCTTTAAAGGTTTTAAACAATAAAATTTTCTGATACAATTGTGAATGAGATTTACTTTTAAATCTCTTAACCTCTTTGATTTTTTTTGGCTCTGCCATAAGAACTTGGCCATTTCTTCTCTACATAAGTATTCTCTCTTTGGACAAGTGCCAATCCAACCGGTTAATTGTTCCAATTCTTTCCGTACTTTCTTTTTGAAGTATGTTTAAAGCTCAATAGTAGCAACTTAAGAATATCTCTTGTGAATATTAAAATGCATATTTTGGTGGCATCATTTCACACCATAATTTTCATGGTAACACCATTATTGCTAACCACTGAACGATCATCGCCTGATTTGGGCTACTTACGGGTTTTGTTGTGCAGTTCAACGAACTTTCCGTTAGTTCTTCGTCACGTTGTGGTCGATTCTTGGATGCTATGTCAGACCGAGAAGGTAGCATAACCAACACCAAGAAGTGACTTCACTCAATGATGATTGCAAATGGGAAGCCATTGACCAAATATTCCCCATGGTACGTCTTCCCACCTCACTCTTCCGCTCAATTCCTTTTCTATACCCGCATTGGAGAAATTTATATGTTTATTCGCACAACGTGTGCAGAAATTTAATATAACTATTTGTCAAATACAGATTCAATTTACTGTCAATTGTTCTCACGTGGTACGCCACACGAAAAAAATTAAAATGACGCAGCTCCATAAAATGCACTAGATAATTCCCTGTTTAATTCTTTTCCCATTGCCAAATGGAATATCGCATGAAAATCCTCAAGTTGCTTGTACATGAACCTTTGGCACATTATACGGGTGACAGTAGAATATAATAGACCGACTTATCTTCAAAACAAGTCATTCATGGCACTATCAATTTCTATAAAGTAAAAATGGTTGACAGTTACGATTTTCTTTACAAATCACAAAAATAAAATTATAAATTTTTGTGATAAAATACTCTATAGTACGAAGGGTACAAAGATGTGCAAGTTCGTAATCTGACAATGGCAATCATTGAGCTTTCTTCGTTATACCACATGAGTTCGAAAATGCAATTCATTAATTTTTGAATTAGAGTAAGTGTGCCAAATTTCGGCATAGTTGCATGCAAGCGTCAAGGTCTCAAGTTTGAAATGTAATATTTTAAATACAAATTGATTTTTTTTATTCTTTCTTCTGAAAGAGTGTCGCTTGGAACCTTGTAAAGAGTTTACCGTCTTTATTTACTCTAAAATCATTCTTAATACATTTTAAAATGATTAAAAATTTAGACATAGCTTTGGTGCCCTATTTCGGCCACCTTCATTCTCATAGTTCCTTGCCCTTCGGGAATTCTTCCAATATCTTTTTCACGTCATCTTATTTGTCGAAGCTACATTTTTTGTTATTCTTTTGCATTGTATAATCTCTAGAGTACGTAAAATCTAAAAGTTCATGAAAATTCGAGGAACAAAAACTGGTGGCCGAAATTGCAATCTGGACAGAATTTGGCACACTTACCCTAAGTCTTTTTACTTAATGATATTTTGTAAATACAGTCCCGTCTTAGTCAATTTGTTGTCATTTGCATTGCCATAAATTACAAATAGGGGAAAGTGCGCTACCTTCGGACGACTCAAGCTTCGTACAATTTATTTTTTTTCTCTATGTTCCTTAGGGATTTCACCCATTATTTTTTCTGAAAATTTGAGGCATCGTACTAACTATTAAAATATAATATTATAATGGACCAGATTCATTTATAACACATTGAAAAAAATTATTTGTGCAAAGCATAAATCGTCCGAAGGTAGCGCTCTTTTCCCTATGTGATTTCTGACATTGTTAGATGGCAATGTCATGGTTATAGAATCATCTTTTTCGATAAAACTCTTAGGAGATTCGAACGAAATTTATCATATGGCACTGTCAAAGTATTACAGAAGTCGTCTATTGGCTTTGTAAGGGGAAAATGAAGTAACAAAAATGCTCAAATTTCATCCTCAATTGTCTATCAACATCTTAGGCCAATTTTTCCATGTGAAAATTTGGTTTAAATATTCGAACTTCAATTCGAATTTTCGAACATCAATCACATTCGTACCATTTACACCCAAAAGTTGACAATTTCGAATTTCTATTACAAAAGCCAAAGAAAAAATATATTTATTTCTTGTAAATAGCGGAAACTGGTGGATTATATCTTTCCCTGTTCGAAATTTCAACAGTGATTATGACTTTTCTAAGAGGAAAATTAAAGTAATTAATTTCACAGTGTTTCTGTAGGGGAAGGAGCGCTACCTCATAGGATTTGACCTATGGTTTCGTTGTGGAAAATTTAAGGCATTGAATAAGTTATTAAAATATAATATTTTAATGTGTCAAAGTTATTAAGAACATATTGAAAAAATTAGGTGTTCGAAGCTACAGTCGTCCGAAGGTGGTGCGCTTTCCCCTACAGAAATACTGTGAAATTTACTTTAATTTTCCTCTTAGAAAAGTCATAATCACTGTTGAAATTTCGAACAGGAAAAGATATATTGTTGGATAATGAGCTGGCGTGATGGATATTCTATAGGGACACCACCGGTAATCGCCAGTGGAAATTTATTTCACCTCAAGAAGAAAAACAAATTTTCTGTCTTGCCCAGGGCTTTCGGTCCGGATGTGGACCTTCTTCAGTGGTCAACTAACTAGACCATGTTTTTTGATTTCCTGAAGTTCGTTATTTTTGGAAAGTAGTCAGAAAAAGCGCCTAATAAAATCACATCAAAGCCACAATTGCAAAAAGAAAATTAAGAAAGTAGCAAGAAAATTGATTATCTATTAGTTAAAACCTTCCCAAGTGATTACTGCTGGTGATGATCCTCTATTTTTCCAAAAATAACGAACTTCTGGAAATCAAAAAACATAGTCTATTCGACCACTGAAGAAGGCCTATATCGCCTATATCCGTACCGAAAGCTTTGGACAAGACAGAAAATTTGTTTTTCTTCATAATATCAAACGACAAAATATCAACGAGATATTTTGTGCGAAAAGTGTGCTACTTTAGCTTTTAGCCAAAACAATTTTATTAGAAAGAAGAAAGCCATGGATATGGACAACCTGATTGTGAAGGTTTAAGCAAAACCTTTATACTGAGAAGACTATTAGTTTCAGAGCAACAGAGTCGACCGTAATTAAAGCACAGTGCTTGGTTGTTTCATTAGCTTTAGGCCTAACTGCAAAAAGCGTGGGAAGGATGATGATAATAGCAGTGCCAGCTAACACCAGCGAGATAACTGCGCTATACTCGCACGCCGGATAGAATTGTGGTATATTTTCATTGCTACAACAGTCATTTCCACGCAAAATATCATTTGATATAAAATTCACCTCCTAAAATTCACAATGAATTGTTTGACGGTGATTTAAAGTGAGTTAAATGTTTTATTTATTCCTCGTTTTTAGTGCTAAAATTCTGTGTGTTGACAATAGCACAGAATACTATAAATTGACTCCCATTAGTAGCCTCTAATTTTCATGACATGAAAATACTCTATTAAAAGACATAAAACCATCCATCTGACTTACAAAATAGACCTCTCGTATCTGTTCTTTTTCTCTCTACGGTCCAAAAAGGGTCTGATTAGAGGCGTAAAAGTGCCCAGACTTTTCACCACAATGCTCTATTGTTTGGAAAAATTTCACACACACAAAAGATGCCCAAGTGGACAAAATTGAGAGAAACTCCCGCTAAAATTATTTTTGCCAGAGAACGCTCATAATTTGCTTCATAATTCCCTTATACATGCCACATAAGAATCTCATCTGTGGAGAGACAAAACCTCTAGAATTCTTGTTGACCCATATATTGAAACGTGTTTTGAGAAACCTTGTACAACGGCAAAATATGCAGCTATAACAAACTATTTAAGGTGCCTATATAATATTCAAAGTGCATATTGGGTATGTTTACAAAGTCTCTATTTTTAGCCAAAGGATTGTGGAATAACTTTAGTGAGTGAATCCTTAAACCTAACACATGTATTTTACCTAACTGCATACTAATTCTCTAACATTACTGAGAATTTAGCCATCAAATTTGGGGATGTATACACATGAACTTCTACTGTCTTGACTTCTCGTATCCTGTAGAAGATGATTATATTGCACATCAAATATAGAGGAAGAAGTAGTCACGAAAAGAAAAATTGTCTTTTATTTATCTCAATAAAGTACAAGTTTTAAAAGAAAGTTTTGTTTATTATGCAAATTTTCCCCTTCAATTAAGTGCAGACAAGTTTTCAATGAAATTTATAATGTGCGGTATCTTTGTCTTAAAACTATATCAAAAATGCATAAAATTGTTTAAGAGCATGAAATTAAAATTCGAAAATTGCTTGAGAAATTGTTGCTCAAACTTTTCTCTATTTAACTCCTTAAAGATAATTGATTCACAAATAACTCACAAAAACTGTTTGCAAGTTCATTATTTTTACAAACATGAATTTTTATTTAAGGTGGATAGTAAGAACCTAACAACAAAGTTCAAATAAGTATTTTAGGATTAATTTAGCACTTTACAAACAGCCAAAAGTTTATCACTTATAATTTCTAAATTTTATTATTCAAAAATCGTAAAAACGACCATTAACCTTTAAGTTATTTTAAATTGCAAAAACTTTAGGGTATTTTTCACATATTTTTAAATATAATTGTGCCTAATTGGGTTATATTTTAGATTCTCAATATATTTGTGCAGCTAAATTATATCACGATAAGGCTTAATTTTATTTAAAAATAGGTGAAAAATCCCTATTTCAAAGGTGCCCCACTTCCCCCTACTCTGAATGTAATTAAAATTGATCGGAACACTAAGACGGCGGTAGATTATTTTCCAATTTTATTCTGGAATTCACGGTATAGGTGTCAAAAGTTTGTTGCCTCATGTATGTTCAAAAAAAACCTGGTTCGTCAAAGTTTTTGGTGATGAGGCACGAGTTCATCTGACAACCCCTACTGGCAGACCCAGGATTTTGACTCAGAAGGTTTATAACTTTATTGTAAGTAGGGGGAATTAGGGCACCTTTGTAAGTGGGGCACGTTTGAAATTGGGATTTTTGTCTTATGTTTAAATGGAACTGAGCCATATGATAATGAAATTTAGCTTCTAAATGTGTTTGTGCAAATTATATCAAGATTAGGCTCAATTTTATTTAAAAATAGGTGAAAAATCTCCATTTCAAAGGTGCCCCACTTCCCCTATTGGCGATAGTGGCCCTAGTGGCCCCATGATGCCTGCTCCAAAAATTCAGAGTCAGTTGGTTTTTTGAAGGGATTTTGTTTCAATAGAGACATATAACCTTTCAACAAACCAACTGACTCTGGTTTTTTGGAGCAGACCTCATAGGATCACTATCAGGGCTATCAGGGATACTTACAATGTCTTTGCCAACCCTGAGGGTTAAAAACTTCGGTCTGTCAGTAGGGTTTTTCGGATGTACTCGTGCTTAATTGAAAGCTTTAAAAATATGCAAACCCACCATTTGTCTCTCAAATAACATAACTTTACAATATAACTGGTAATAGGATGTTGGTTGCACGTATTTGACCGTTTCTTTTCCAAATGAGACAACAAACTTTTGACGCACAAAAGTTATCAACTTTTGGCAAAAAATTATTATTTATATTACATAAAATGATTTTTTTAAAATACATAAATACAATCTACGGCTGACGAGCAAACAATTTACAAAAAGAAAAATTTTTAACAGTAATTTTTTTCTTTTCTAAGAGGCAACAAACTTTTGGCACTTACTGTACATTTTACCTTTTATTTGATTCTAGGATCCGTTTATTTTCAAAGGTCTATTGTTTGAACAAATAAAATGAAATATAGAAAATCGAAATCTGCAAAAGATTCTTTTCAAAGCGTAAATTGATAATATTTAAAAATAATTTACTGACAAAATGAAAATTTATGTTATGGTTAAATATGTATGTCAGATATGATTTTAAAGAATTTCTAATGAATTTACTGAGCAATATTGTTTTTTTTTAATTTACTTTATGATTTATTAGATTCTTAAAAATCTCACCTATTTCATTTATTGCTTTGTTTATCGATCAACACGCTAATAACGATTTTTTCTGACTGAAAAAGTCTGAAATAGGCAATGAGAAAGAAATTAGATTTGAATAAGAAGTATTATTATTTTTTTAAATAATATATTGCCGATAGAATCTCCAAATCTCCAAGACAGGGTAAGTGTGCCAAATTTCGGCATAGTTGCATGCAAGCGCCAAAGTTTCAAGTTTGAAATGTAATATCTTTAATAGAAATTGATTTTTTTTCATTCCTTCTACTTAAGGAGTGTTGCTTAGAACCTTGTAGAAAGTTTATGGTCTTTATTTTCTTTAAAATCATTCTTAATACATTTTAAAATGAATAAAAATGTAGACATAGCTTTGGTGGCCTATTTCGTCCACCTTCATTCTTATAGTTCCTTGCCCTTTCGGAATTCTGCCAATGTCTTTTTCACGTCATCTCGTTTGTCGAAGTTACATTTTTTGTTATTCTTTTGCATTGTATAATCTCTAGAGTATGTAAAAACTAAAAATTCATGGAAATTCGAGGAACGAAAAAGGTTGCCGGAATTGCAAGCTGGACAGAATTTGGCACACTTGCCCTATATGATTCTCCTATCGTTTGATTTTACAAATGAACCACTCGATAGCACTAATCATGTAGATAGAGGAAATGCCTTTAGTGATACACCATTTACATTTTGCAAATTATAGAAAGAGTACAAAATTATTTCCTTTACACGCATATTTTACCAGTAAATGAACCTTTTGAAATTATTTCACTTGAAACAAAAATACAAGAAAACAAACGACTTAAATATCAAAACATATTGACGGTGTGGAAATTGATACAATTTCTGGTATTTTTAAAATAATTTCAAAACAGGGAAGAAAATGTAAAAAAGTGAAATTTTCCCTGTGGAAAATATATTTACGCGTATAGCTATCTTTTGTACAAACAAAACGAGTGTGAATAAAATTGGTATTACTGTGGATGAAGAGCTATAAAATACATTGCAGAATATCAGAGTTAAATTGTAAATATATGCATATAATGGATTTAGTGGTGAGAAGGGTAGGAACAATAGAAAGAATCGCTTTAATCTGTCTCTTTTCGCTCTTTGAGACACTACATAATATTAAACGACAAGCATGACTTTTAAAAACAATTACATACGACTGTTCTTGATATAAACTACTGAAAGCTATTTTCCTACCCCTTGTAGGTAGAGCAATATATGTATAAAAAAGGGAACTATGGACACGAAACAAGTGAAAAAAACGACAGGAAGAATGGAGGATGAAGGAGAGAGATTAGTGCACGGCAAAGAACAAACGTGGCGGAAGACTTTGTTAAATGTTGAAAAACACGAGAAAATTCTATGAAATTAAAGATAAATATGTAAAAGGACCTTAATTATCTTGTCACGTATGTCTTCTATGTTGATACAGAATTACGCAAAATGGATGTCCAGGAATTCACGGTGTATATACTGTGCAAAGAATGAAAAAGGCGATTTAAAGGAATATGGAAAGACAGAAGAATTGAATCAATTAAATACTTCTCTGACATCCTAGCCAAAGACACAATATTAAAAAAAAAAACGACAGAGTATTATGGAGGTTGAAAGCAGAATATTTTTTTTTATAAGTTTCCAGAGATGGAGAATATTCATTTCAAGAAAAGCAAATTAAAAATAAAGTTTCATGGTGCTCAAATTTATCCAAAAATTTGCATTAAGCCCGTTAGATTTCATAAAGCTCAATGGTTTAAGAGAGGCACGATGAAAGTAAATGAAAATGATGTTCTAATATATACTTTTTATGGGACTGTTTATATTAAAGACAGATGATTGAACTTTATTGCTCGGGCTCACAAAATGGGCAATATATTATCATCCTTCTACTTTTCGGAACACCAATAAACACTAACTCTTCCTTTTATTGATATCTCAAGGTCAAAGATTGAAAAGACCTTAGAGATCGAATTATTCAACCTATTGTGACAATAATTAATTAATTTGAAAGGTCTTTGTATTCCAGAAAAGATCAAATTATAGTTTCGTATAACTGTGAACCGGTATAAATCGAAAATATACCGATAATTGACTTTTATATTTGAAATTCGTTTATGTATATTTTATAACCTTTTTGGGTAGGTTTTAATGTGATTTATGAATCAATTGTAAAGCATTTGTAAATTGAAAAATGTTTAAATGACTCCAAAAGAGTAAAAACTTTGATAAATACTTGATCTTGTGATCATGATTCTTCGCCTCTTGACAATAACGAAAATTAAAGGTTCATCGGGGATTCGTTAAAATAATTACGGAAGCAGAAAAAGTCCCGAAAGTCAAAATCCAGAAAGGGCCTAAATCCCGAAAGCCAAAATTCCGAAAGCCAAAATCCCGAATGTTCAAAATTTTGAAAGGGTTGAAATTATATGAAGGATAATGTGTAGAATATTTTCCCAAGACACAGAAAATCTCCCTTTGTCTCCAACAAACGCAGGTGCAATCACGGGAGTAGCTATAACCTTTCTAAGAATTCGGTATTTTGGATATCGGGATTTTGGGTCATTCTGGATTTTGGCTTTCGGGATTTAGGCGTTCGGGATTTTAGCTTTCGGGATTTTGGTTTTCGGGATTTTGATCGGAACCCGAATAATTATACCCTAAATGGATACTTTTCATTAACACTAAAACCTACCGACCGTTTTTGGTCATTTTTCGGTCAAATGACAAACCGCGGTAGGGTAGGATACTCAACAAATTTGTCTTAGAAAATAGCAAAAAATTAAAATTTAAACACTGAAAAATATATTACATGTATATTTTAAGAAATTCATAAAGTTTGATAGTGACATTGTTCCGTAGCAGTAGAATAAAATCGATCCTTCTTCTTCCATGTAATGATATTTTTAAAGTTTCCTTAATTCAATCATTTTAAAGAGATTAACATTTAAGCAAATACCTCGGGAGATAAAGCCATAAAGAATAGACTAAATAAGGAATATTGCCAAAATGATTAAACAGTGAATACCGATGAAATTGGATTCCTTTAAATCGTGTTAGCTTCAAAATTATCCGTTCGGCTTTAATTTTCTAAGAAATTAATGAAATGATTTTTAAGGAATGGCGTCGAACTTACTGGTACGAGCATTTCGACAAAGCTGTGAGACTTGACCTGTCGTTCAGTACAATACATAGCTTTTGCCTTGGCTTTTGCAATAAAAAAAAACTTCGATATGGGAAGAACAATGACCCGAGTTAACTCCAAAAGAAACAATCAGAATTAAATAAACTCCTGTCCAAAATTTAAAAAAAAATGTATATGGAACTTGGTGCTTCCCATATTCTCATAATTTGCCATAAAAATTATGTGTTTTTCCCCTCTTGGAAAATATTATCTCTTCTTTGCATTACCTCCAAAACCTTCTTAAGTTGTAGTCTTGAAGAAACACAGAAGAAAACATATCCCCACTAAATAATCTACATAATCTCAGTGGAGGAAAAGAGAATGGAAAATGTCTGGAAAAATGTGTCTTTAACACATGTGTATATTTTTCACGACTTCTCTTTTTTTTTGCTACTACATTAAACAAATAAAATTATGCATATTCCCAACCACATGGATCATGGTACATTCTTATGTTGTTCTTCCTTGACACCGTCAAGGATTTCTTTTGATGACACATATTTCCTCAGAACATTTCCCGTTACATAATAGTTGGACAAAATGACGGGCATGTAAATTTTGAGCAACTTTATACTCGCCCCCAACATCTTATTCATGTGATATCTTTCAATGGGCAGAGCACAGATGAAGCAGGAAGATGATGTCATGACACTTTTACCACACTATTTCTTCATCTTGAACTTTTATCGTGTGTTTATTTT
This sequence comes from Phlebotomus papatasi, assembly GCF_024763615.1. NCBI lineage: Eukaryota > Metazoa > Arthropoda > Insecta > Diptera > Psychodidae > Phlebotomus > Phlebotomus papatasi. The sequence goes on from NC_077224.1 coordinate 41,786,854, forward strand.
TTCCAGACGATATTTTCTCAAGTTCTCCTACAACATTCCACTCATATTGCCATATATTTTCCCATCATTATTCAATGAGCTTCGCATTTGCCCTACCGCCCAAAACAAGGATGCCTCCTTGTTTAGTGGTATTTGAGTTGGAACATATCTTTATTCCTTTTTCTTATACTTAAAAAAAATGTAGCTAAATCAAAAACACTTTGCGGAATGCTCAAGCTCGTAAGTTTCCAATGCATATCCTACAAATTGCATTCATTATGTAAGTCTTTGGATGAAAACCCTTTGTTAGTAGTTACAAGTAGCAGCTTCGTTGCTTATACAAAAAAAGGGACAGATAATCCTAACCGGCTTATGTAGGTGAGATTCTTAACGTGAGCTAACTCGGAGTGCATGCAAATTCGATTTGATGCTGAAGTAGGGAGACGCCATTCAGTTATCTTGAATCAAATTCGTGAAATTATACAAGTTTTGTATTTGAACCAAAATGTCAAGGATTTGGATGAACTGACAGAAAAGTGTTATATGGGTGAAATGTAGACCAGAATGTTCTCTATAATTTTGCCGTAGAACTTGAACTCATCGATTACTCAGAAGCCAAGATAAGCGAGGTTTTTTGTTTCTGAACTCGTTTTTTCGACCAGAGCGCCCCAAGTGTTCATTTGATGAACTTCAACTATATCAAAGAATTGTTGTATTTTGCGGGACTTTCCATTTAAACCCCTATTTTAAGTGTCTTTGTGGAGTAGAGGCAGTCAAATTGGCATCTGAGTGATTTCAAAGCGTTATTATTGGAAAAATCAATTTTTCACACTTAAACGGCAAAATCGGAGTGATAGCGTAGTCTGAGCGGAAAATGATGTATGGACGAAATGTAGAGACAAATATGCTCTACAATTATGTTGAAGTAATCATCAAAATCGGTTCAGCGACAGTCGAGATAATTGAGGTTATGTGATACTGAAATTGGTTTTTCGACTGTGGCGCCCCTGGTGTTCGTCCCACGAAGTTCAAATATTCTAGAAAGTTGTAGCATTTGGTGAGATCTTTCGTTTAAGCCCTCATTCATCAAAATCGGTCACATAGAACCGGAGATATGATTTTTTGAATTTCGTGAACTTTGACCCCTCATATCTCCGGTTCTATTGAAACCACAGCGCACATACGCACCATTTTGGAAACGTCCTAGACTGGACTACAACATACTAAAATTTCATTAACTTGCACAATGCCGTTTTTGAGAAAAGTGACTTTGAATTTCGATGAATTTTGACGCTATCACAGCGCCACCTGTGGTGACTTTTTGAACTTCCATCTGAAAGTGCTCATCGAGACGAAACCAAAAAGGTAAAATTTAGGTCGCTATGTTAATTAGAACCGGAGATAGAGGCCGGTCAATGTTCGAACTTTGACCCCTTATAGCTCGGGTCAGGGGTTATGGATCGACTTAAGGTTTTTTTTGTTTGATAGGTATAATCAACGGCTACAACATACTAAATTTTCAGCCCGATGCACAATGGAATTTTTGAGTTATTTAACTTTTAAGATTTAAAAATTTTCTTTTTAAAAAAAGCGCCCCTAGCGGTGGTTTTATGAACTTGCGATGTTAGAAGGAGAAGTGGCATTTCACGAGAGCTTTCCAAAAAGCCCTCACTTTTTAAATTCTGACAATTAGAACCGGAGTTATGGCCATTTTAAGAATTTTTTTTGGACCCTTATAGCTCGGGTCAGGGGGGTCGGGGGACCTTAAGTTTGGTATTGATCGAAAGCTCTAAGGCCCAGCTATAACATACTAAAATTTGAGTCCGCTGAATGCCATAGGGGCGGAGCTATTGAGAAAACAAAAAAAGGGGGGTCTTCAAAATGGCGGAAGGAGGGGTGGGGGGTGGGGGGTCAATGCACCAAGTTGCAATTTTCACCCGATATATAACCTTTGCCGAAAACCGCAAGTCGATATCTTTTTTAGTTTAGGAGCTATTAAGCTCCAAAGAGCGGCCGGCCGGGAACGTAAAATAGCCACATATATATTCGTGATCAGGAAGTGGCGAAACACATTTTGGCCAAGTTTGAGTTCGATCGGACGACATGAAATTTTGTTAGGATTATAGTAGGTGAGATTGTTAAGAATCTCACCTAATATTTTGTAAAATTTTTCGTAAATGTTCATGAGTTCCTACTGAGGACTTACGAAATTCTCATAAATCGTATAGGGGAAAGTATGCATGGTTCGAACACAGTGAACCTTCAAACGATGCAAGTTTTCTCTTTGTTTGTTAAGAACTAGTTTGTCATTTCTTAGCCACAAGAAAGATAATTATTAACCTTATGAAACGGGATGACAAATGGTAAACCAACTCATTGCAAACAAAGAGAAAATTTGCATCGTTTGAAGGTTCACTGTGTGCAAACCATGCCTACATTCCCCTAACCCACAAAAAAGTTTATGTCTTTCACAAATATTGTTCGTAACATGAGTACTTAACGAGGATTTTTAGTGCTTTTACAAATATTTATTTGTACATTCTTGTTTATTTGACAAAACTTTAAGAACAACTGACAAAATATTACGAACACTTTTTGTATGTTTACAAACATTTGTAAATAAATATTTGTAAAAGAACACAAACTGCTCGTTAAATGATCATGTCACAAAAAATGTTTGTGTAAAAAGTACAAACATTTACAAACTTTTTTGTGAATTATACGACTTACGAGCATTTCATATGTTTCCAGAAGGACCCCCAAACAATTTACAAACAATTTTACGATTTTTTTCTTCTGTGTAGTAATTTACTTCGTATCCTCGTTTCAAGTTCTAAAATTATAGATCCATTACGGATTTGAAGAGAGTTATAAATCATCTCAAAATTTTTGTAAATTTCTGAGAAGTAATGGAATTTAACTAAAATTGCATTAAACTTTTTTGGCTTTTGAGGATCTTGAAAACCTATCAAACGACAATTTCTCCAAAGACCCAGCAGGCAGTGACACCGCAACGCCTTAAAAACGGTTCAGGAACGGATTTGAATAGCAACATTTAATAACAGCCAGGATTTTTGCAAACGTAGGGTAAAGTGATATAACTTGGAATTAGTGTTACAAGTTGGACAATTCGCCGGTACAAGTTGGACATGGCTTTTTTCTTGATAAAGACAGTACAAAATTTGTTTTTAAGCACAAGGAACCAAATTATAAAACTAAAGCATTAAAAATAAACAAATAAAAATAAAGTACTAAATTTATCAAGACAAAAAGCCCTGTCCAAATTGTACCATTGTCCAACTTGTACCACTGTCCAACTTGTACCACTTTACCCTATAAAATTAATTGGAAATAGGTTTACACTACGTTGCTTTTGCTATTTTCCTTTTTGTTTTTGTTATTGTTCTGTTATAAAACCATGTACAATATACGATGGTGAGTTTTTTAAAACTTTATTAATTGATATTAATAAAATTTCTGTCATAATATCAATAAAACGGATCTGAAACTCAAAGAAAACGAACAATTGACTATTTTCGAGGTAACCTAAGCTATCTACTTCTTAAGATACAATTTAAGGGAAGGTCCCATGAAGAACTAAAATCACTATCTCTTACCGCTTAGTTTCTAATTATCATATAACGAAAGTCCAAACACAGTGCTAAATTTTTCTCACGAAGTATAAGAGTTACAAAATTATCAAAAAGTAATCTCTAATAAGTGCAAAGGGTTCAGAGTAAGTTAGACATCAAAAAATCTAAGGATTCTATGCACTATACTTCCTGTGTTGCTTTCGAGCAATAATATAGATAGAAAATATTCCCCTTTCGACAATTCAATACCCCAATTTTCTATTTGCATTTGGCCCTTTCTATTTCACAACTTCAGCCCATTCAATTTCCCAAGCACTTTGGTTATGTCTTGTGAAAATGAAATTCACCCCATATTAGAGCCCTGTATCGTCTGGGGAGAGGAATGCAGTCATATGAATAATTGTGTGCAATTTCTCTCGTAAACATTCTCATGTGCTAAAATGAGAATTTATTGTAGAAATTTTTGACATTTTCCACACTCTTTTCGTACACATAAACAACATTCACCTCATAATCTCTGGTTGAAAATTAGTCTGGATACATTAAAATATATACTACTAACCCCTTTTATGCCTAACTCCTGCTGCAACAAATTGCCAAATAACGTATTATGTAGAATTTCCAAGAGGATTGTATTTAGTAACTAACTAAGCCAAATTCAAAGTTAATTCATATTTTCTCGTTTTACTTTAGAATTATTTACAAAATTTCTGTAATTAACTCTTTAAGCTGAAAATATTATTAAAGGTCGTTCACGTTCACATAATTATTATTCTACTATTATTATTTAGGTACATTTTTCACAAAATCACGAAATATAATACTTGAATTAGTGAAAATAAACTTAAGTGTTCATAAAAGATCTTTCATATCAATCTACTGAGCAAGATAAAATGATAATCTTTTACCACTAAACATTGTCAATTCTAAAAAAATTTTGATAAATTTAGAAATAAATTTGTTCACTGCATTTTTAAATAGCGCTTTTAACAAAAAAAAACATTAAATTAAGAGTTAAAATTTTACAATGGAGAAGGCATTAATGGTGCTGTTCCAATGAAAGATAAACACGTTTTTTAGCACTTTACTGTTCACAAGGAGTGTCTCTGCATTATCGACTTTTCCTTGTGTTGGTTCCTGACTGTTTTTACTAGTCATCGCCGTGTTCTTAAACCGGCAAACAGTCGTGGCAGGAACCAATTCAACGCAAAGTCGATTAGGGTAGAGTCAGTACTTTTCGCCACCATTAAGCTTTAGGGGCCTCGTAAGGTGTGATATTTTTATCTGACTAAAATGAATTTTTGTATAAAGATACTTTGAAGCAATATCTATCTATATAACTAGGATACGTCTCGAAAATTTTAGAGAATCTCATTAAAAAATATACATTTTCCCCAATTATTCTTGTTTCAGTACTTTTCGCCACCTGTTTTAAAACGAATTTCAATTAATTAAGAAACGTATTGGGATATAAGAACAGAACATATTATGAATGTTGAAATGCTACTTTTTCTTAAATGCCTTAAATTAGTTGTTCTATATTAGGTGGCGAAAAAGTGCTTTGCTTAGATGGCGAAAAGGGCTGACTCTACCCTATGTAGAAACACTTCAGAACAGTAAAGTGCTAAAAAATATTCACTTTTAATTGGAATATCACCAACAATTTAAAACATTGCCTTATCAATTTCAAAGAAAAATCAAATAACGTGTTTTTTAGTTTTACGATATAATTTTGATTTTTTTTAATGATGCCAAAGAATATTTAATTCGCTTAGATAACATTAAATATTCTTTTCAATCTCAATGAAAGATTCGAATTTGAGAACGAAGCTTTATAAATTTTGTTAAATAATGTTCTATTAGTGCACATGACTTTATTGCATTTAGCTTACAATATCAAAGTTGTCAATAGTAATATAACCAGTATAATGAATGTGTTTTAAGATACTAGAAGTGACAATAAATTAAGCTGATTTTGAATCAGATATTTATTATTATCAAAATGACAAATCCTTTTTTTAGAAAAAAACAACTAAACAAAGAAATAAAATCATTAAAACAATTCAAAGATTATTTTAGTGGAAAAATGGATTTAAAAAAAAATTGTGGGAAATAAATTTTAGTATAAAATGAAAAAAAAGGTAGCGAAGCATCTCATGTTTTGCGAAATGCTCGAATTCTTGACTTCGACTACGATGTTGTGTCTCAAAATTACTTTTACAACTTTTACTGTTTACCGGTTTACAGCTAATTTCAAATGATTTATAAATCCTACTCCTTGACAAGTGGCCTTCAAAGTTGAAGCCACTTTCTCACATTCACATACATATTCGTATGGAAATTTTTCTGCACTCGTAACCGTTGCACGATATACGTCACAATTGAGGTGTGTCTTGTACACAGGACTCTGTGCCTTGTAAAGAGGGATAAATATTCTATATATTTCCATCTAAAAAGTTTTTTGGAACTCGAAGTATAAGCTGAGTTTGGAATTAATCTATGAGTTGGCTTCAAACAGCTCCATATAAAAAAAAACTTGTGTCAGGGGGTAGTATAAATCAGTCATCACCGAAAATAGCTTAGGAGTTCATGGTTCATAACCTATTGGTATAGATTCAGGCTTATTAGAAATTCCAACACCTTTCTAAAAGTCTCCAACATGATACCATTCTGTTGAGAAGTATATTCTCCAGAACCTTTTTAAACTAAACTTTTACTAAAGGTTTAAACTTCTACTAAAGGTTCAATTGTATTTTCATATGAAGCAAAAATCCGCCAGGGTGATCTCTAAAAACATATCTAAAAATAAAAAAATTAAGACCCTTCAAAGTTTTTTTTTACTGAAATTAGAAGTCAAAAAAAATACGATGCGATATTTTATAATCGATGTCTTTTACACTGACTATCGATTTTAATTGGTCATATTAACAAAAGTATTTGCTTTTTATATAAATAAAGAATTTAAGTGTGGAATAAGACTTTCATGCTTCATACACACTCAGGCTTCGAACACTTCATATTTTTCCCATTTGCAAAAAAATCCCGCTGAATCATTCCTAATAACGGTTTTTCAAGATGAAAAGTTAAAAAGGCTCTAGAAAGCGCATTTATCAATCGAATGGGGTAACATTTGGGCTTGTTGGAAAGGTCTTGGAATTTTTGACAAGTCTGAATCGGTTCCAATCGGTTATGACCCGGTAATGAACCGATAACTAATTTTTTTTAGAAAATCAATCGTATTACTTCTAAGCCATTTTAAGTGATCTTCTAAGTAATTTACGAATCGGTTTAAATCGGTTATGAATTGGGAAACGGAAAGTCTTGTGAAAGTACTTTTGAAGTAAAGCATCTAAGTTACGAGTTTGAGCATTTCGCTAAGCCTGGGCTTTCCCACCTCTTTTTCTTTGTATACAAGGAATGATTTTTTCTCAATGCGTCTACAAATTTATTAAAAAGCATTTGTATTCTTAATATTCGCTGAGGAACATATTAACGACGCTTGTCCGCAACTAAACTTACATAATTTTAATTGCTGTCAAAGTAGTAAAGTTTTAGTAAATCGTAAGTTGTACTTTTAGCCATACGGGGCCACTTGGGTAGTATTCTTGATAGAAATAGAACCTCTGAGGGTGGTAAAGACGTTTGTCAACGATTAAAAAGATGAAACGTCAGTAACAAGTATATTAGAGTCGAAGGAAAACCTATCCGGCGGGGAACACTTGGCGGTAGTTTCATCAAAATATCGAATTATACTTAATACATCTAATGAAAGTAATATAATGTGTTTTCTGTAATCTACCTTTACTTCTAAAGAGAGATGTTCAAATTTCATATTGCAAATGATTGAAAGACTTCTAATAGGTAATGTCACAAGTTCTTAAAGTGCTAAGGTGTTCTTTTTCTACGAATAGCAGAGTTAGGAAATTGATCTTGTTCTTCTCTCTACACTGAGAAAAAAGAGGGTGCAATTAACATTTTTTCCTTAGAACTTTAACACTTTTTAGGTGTAAAAATATATCAACATTTTTTAATGTTAATTTTAAACCACTTTAAGGGTAAAATTAACATAAAAAAGGGTACGTTTAACCCCTAATACACATAAAAAGGGTAATATTTACACCGATTTTGGATCAATACTGCAGGATAAAATTAACATTTCCGGAATGTTATTTTAACTTTTTCGGATTTCTCTCAGTGAGTATGGACTGTCGATTTACGAGTAGCTCTTCGGATAAATTCCAAAGCCCACCCCATTCATTTGGTCAGCAAATACGTTTTCGCATTATTTTTAAATAAAAATATTTTAAATGTTTAATAACAATATTATTATCAACATTCAATATCAATGAAATTTTTTAAATTTTTAATCATGGATAAATTCCCCGCTGAAAAATCTGAATTTGTTCTGTAAATATAAAAATTTTATATAAATTTAAATGTAGCTATAAAAATTTCAATAGGAGTACTTATGGTAATTATAAAACAACTCTTCGTAGTAAATTACCATGAGACCTTCCTGGCAATATATGTATGAATTAGTGAGACAACAATTGATTTAAATTAAAGAGTCATCAAAACTGTCAATTACGACACAAATTAGGTACGATTTATAAATTATAATAACTCATTGTCTCTTTAGTTCTTAATAAAGTCCTTTCCTCCGACGCAATAATTATACATTTAATCGATTGTTTGCCAGGTATAGATTTTTGAATAATGGTGTTTAGAGTGAAAATTAGGCCACAAATGGCAAAAATTCATATTGCAGTATAGCTACAAAACGGAAAATTATTAACCCAATTCTGAAATTTCACTGGCTTGTGTCGGAATCGCGCTCATTAACAGTTTTATTATTGGCTTCATCATCCATCAACGTACTGATAGCTGTTAATGTTTTAATAATTCTACCTTTAATGCATTAAAAGAAATTAGTAGGATTTTTTTTCACTTCGACAATTACCATTAGAAGAATTCTTTTCAAATTTCTAGAAATGATTTCTAATTCATTTTTATCCAATTTTGTCTGAGTCAAATTGAAATGCCAAAAGAAGAAATGAGAAGAGACACATAGTGAAGATTTCTTGATGGAAAACCGTTGTCCATGAACTTCCACAAGAACGTTCCTCCACACGCCCGCAGTTTGAATCTTGACGATTGTTAGTCTTTTGCTGGAATCAGCGATAGTCCCGTTACTACGTGGAGTTAGTGAAAAATGTGTTAGTTTCTGCATTCTCTGAACACCCAAGCAACTTTTAGAGCCATTTTCATATACATGTGCATAATACCACTTTAAAAACATATATGGATGAAAGACTCTAATGAATTACATACACAATTCCCATCTTCACCAACTTCTCTGATGCTTCAAGTTTGGTGTTAAGAATCATTAAGGCAAGAAACTAGATGAAAATATTCCCCGAGAATATAACAACTTAGAAAGGGATAAGAATGCACTTTGAGATAAGTACTATGGATATAGTTTTGCGATAAATTGTAAATTCCAGCGAAACATTGTTCTATCAGCGTGATAAAGTGGATTGGCGGGAAGCAAGAATATTTATTTGAAAGCTAGGATGAAATTGGCGAAAGGGAAAAAAGATGCCAATCTATTTTGATTCGCCTGAAAATTTATTACTTTAAGCAATATATGCTCCAAGTGACGAGACTATGTTGCACAATCTGCAAATCATACGCACAGCAAGGTATTCACCGCATTTGGGACAGCACCAGGTGCCACAAACCAGCGGGAATATCCAATGCCCACATTACATTGAGGCGCAAGATTGAATCAATAAAATTTGTGAGGACATCTTTACAGTACTGTGAATTAAAAATTAAAATATTTTGCAAGAAGGATAAATGTTTAGCAAATTCTGATCTAAATTGAACTGTCACCCTTAGGACATACGTCCGTATAAAAACTTGACTGAATGGCTCTTGATGCCTCTGGGAATTGTGCTTTATGAACGATAAACAGAAATAAACTGAAAGTTGTTCTGAACTCCTCAAAATGTCGCAGAGAAGTAGTATTTGACTTTACAAATAAGCTGCTTTCAGATAAAATTTAGGCCACGCCCCCCCCCCATTCAAGAATTATTGCCAAATATTTTTGAATTTTTTATTATTTAAGAAAACAATTTCTTACTCATACTTGTAAAAACAAACCAAAAACAAACAATAGAAAAACAAATAAGCACTGAAAAGTTAAATGAAAAAAATAAAATTGAAGTAAAAATTATAGGGTAAGTGTAGCAAATTTCGGCCAGATTGTAATTTCGTCCACTTCTTTTTTAATCTTCAAATTTCCATGATTTTTAGTTTTTGCATACTCATGGATTATACAATGCAGAAAAAACAAAAAAAAAAACGCTTCAACGAACGATATGATGTGAAAAAGGCTCTAGGAGAATTTCGAAAGGGCAAGGAACTATGAGAATCAAGATGGCCGAAATATTACCAAGATGATAAACTATCTAATAAGGTGCGAAGCAACACTCCTTAAAAAGAAGTAATAAAAAAATTGAATTTATCTTAAGAATATTACATTTAAAATTTATAACTTTTGCACTTGCACTTGCTGATTGATGAACAACTCGTACTCAAAAAGTTTATAATGAAACATTTGGAAACTCATATGACACTAGAAATAATGAACTTGATCTAAAACTTGTAGCTGATTAGTTTCTAGCCCAAGACCTTACATATCTGAGTCATAAAGACAGCGCTCTACCCATTTATCCACTGAGGCCCTAGTCTAGTCGACTTTTATACCAATTTTTTTAGAAATGTGGTCTAATTTCCAAGTTCCGTGCAACAGTGAATTAATAGAGCTTGATTTCCCAAGCAATCTACCTAATAAAACCTTGTTTTACATTTCAAATTCCGAGATATTGCTCCTATCTATACATAACTCTTAAAGGGGGCGTGGCTTAAAATATTTTATCTACGTATTTTACTCTATAAATCTAATACTACCTGCCTGAAAAATACTATTTTTTTTCAATTGTGCCATAGAAAATTTGCAAATTGTGCTTGGTAATTTCCATAAAACTTAAATTGAATATTGTATGAAATTTTATGTGCCTCACTGTACATGTACCTAGGCACCAGTTGTAAATTGATTTTTTTTTAACAAAAAAAAAAGAATCACTCACGCCCATTGAATATTTCATACCAGCCACTTTGCAACATCAGCATGTTCCCTCATTTCTCCAAGAAGTGCCCCAATGAAACTGGGAGGGAAGGGCGATAAGTAGAAAATTGTATGGGTTATAAAGCAATTAGCAACCAAAAATATTTCGTGACGATTTTGTCGGTTCACCAAAGCACCTGTACAAAATTCCAAATAAAAAAAAACCAAACATACAGCATCGTTGATGAAGCTTAGATGCTATCTAACCTCCATGGCACTTGATGCTGTGAAAATCATTATGCATTGCAAAACATTCAATTCACGTTCCTCAAATTCCAATAATTTACCACGCTTCAATCCATTCGCGATTTGAGGTCTTGTAAGGAGGGTAAATATGAGAGATAGAGAAAAAAAATAAGCATGACACTGCAGTGTGTGCGAAAAAAAGATTATTGGGAGAAAATAAGAAGATAAATCAATTTAAACCCGATATTAATGCAGAAATCAGAAAAATCCTTCAAGTGGAAGATTTATATATAGTATTTTCCTCTTGCGCGTGAAACTACTAAGCTGAGCTTTTTTTTTCATTACAATTCTACACTGTAAACCACTATTAGAGATGTACGCAGAGGATGTACAGGAAAAGTGGTCAGGATGGATGAAAAAGAGGAAGAAAAATGATTCACTGATGGAAAAATTCTCTAACGCGATTGTTTCCCTTTTTCTGACTCTACCACAGAACATTCACCATTTTCCGGTAATACGTAAAAAAAATTACAACACACATCACAATGAAAATCGGGAAGTTTTCCCTATTTTATATCACATCCAAATGTTCTAATGTTTCAAGGAATTTTAGGGGGTAAATGACACTATTCTACAAACTGTTGGAATTATTGTGATATCGTAGCAAGTTTAATCCAACATTTTGCTGGTAAATACTGTGAAGGAGACATCTTTGTAAGCCACACCCAAAAAATATTAAGCCACGCCTACCTCAGGAGTAACTGAAAATATTTTTTTTCAATTTCCTATGTTTAAGAAGGATGCATTTCGAACATAAATCATTAAATTCTTATCATTGTTCCAATCTTGAGCGTTACTAGATAAGTCCTACTCATAAATTGATCTCAAACACAGCTTACAGTTCTTAGAACGAAAAAGTATTTAGACAGAAGTCTAGTGTATTTATCCCTCTTTATAAGCAACAGGGTCTTATAGGAGTACAGAACGAATGACCAGCGTTGACCAGCCGATCCGTTAGGGTAAATGTCCTAATTCAAAACTATTTTCAGACGCTTTAATTTTGACAGAAGATTAAACACATTAAGTTGATATCTTTTCTGAAGAGAATTACATAAATTTGCTCCTTGACTTTTTTAGAATGTTACTGTTTAGTGAAAATTCTTTAGATATAATTTGAAAACTTTTTAAATACAAGAAAAATACGCGAGTGTAAAATGCTTCTATTGGAAACAAATTAATGCAAATGGAGACAAGGAAAAGTTTCTAATTGGAGACAAATAGTGCAAGTGGTTTCACTTGCACGAAAGGCTTCCAAAACCTTGTTGAGTTGCTCTTGAGTGCAGGATTTGTTCTTATTCCTGGTCTTTTCACGTTTCCCATCTAAAACAAAAAGAAAATCTCTCCAAAAAAAATCATATTTCCTGGGTTTCCTATTGAAGCATTTGCAGACACTTCAGAAAACCCCTTTTTGTTCACAAAATAGGTTATTATTTCATTTGAAAACTTCACGTACCGTTAACAATAAAGATTAGCACTTAATTTAACTAAAATTTAGCCAGAAATATGACATAAATGTTTAACAAAATGAATAAACAACATTCACATTATTGTGTTTTTCATTGGAAAACATGGTCGATCGATGAAAAATTCAAAGGTGAAAAAGTACACTTTTAAATTTTCTGAGAAATTACCAAATTGAAATTTATGAATATGAATGGATTTTCGCTTTATTTAGAGCAAAATTAACTAAATAATGAAACTGTGGTATAGAAAATATATAAATATAGTAATTTAGTACTGTATTTATCGCGAAAACAGTGACGTTTCCATTTGGAGTAGCGAAAAATTTCCATTTGAAGCAGGTTTTGAATTAGCTTAATTTACCCTACTCATGGTTCACTCATTGACCATATTTATTTATCCCTTAACGATATTTTAAAATCAATGGATCAATTCAACACTTTTTAGACATTTCTGTAATTATAACGTTTTATTTTAATTCTTAACATAAAAATGCTAAGAAAAGTTTCTCTATTGAATGGACTATTTAGGATCCCATCCTATTTCTATTCCTAACTTTTACTAAATTTTAGTAACAAGACCAATTAGTAAACTTTACACCCTAAGCGAAATTAGTGAAAAAAGAATGAATAAAATAGCAGAATACATTTTCACTCCTGGATGGGAATCGCTTAATCGTCCACAGCAGTTTTAAAAAGATGAGACAGGGCGTGATAAATTTTCCACACGGACGTAATGAACAAAAGGGATAGCTATTTTGTACAATTCGTAGTAGTTGGAAAATCTCTCACTATCTTTCACTTTGTCTTCTGTATTTGTACCACATCTAATGCAAATTTAACACCAAAGAGATACCCTCACAAGATAAAGTTGTCATGGATAGTGGGAATTTTCGAGAATTGATTGTATTTTGTCCAACATTTCAGAGAGATTCATCTGAAACTCGATGAGATTTCCCAACTTACTCTCATTTACCACCAAGTGAAATTTTTCCAGAGAATGATGTATGATATAAAATCAATTATGATAATTTATTTTATCCATGATGGACACTTTCGCTTTCTTTAGCATGTTGAACTCACAATTGATACATATATGTCTTCAGCATTGGTATTAATACAAATGGTCATTTGTTTCTTCTCATTTTTCTGCACCTTACCTTCTTTCTTATGCATTTGATGGAAAACAATTCCCCAGTGTGACAAGAATTATTGAGATGGTAAGTTAAAATTTCATATTTTACCATCATGTGACACTCACACGCCAGGATGTTGCTTCTCTGATACACAGAAACGATAAACTTTACCTCCGTCGCTATGATATTTATAGTATTTCACATCGTACACGACAGGAGCACGACAAATTTACCTGTAATTGATACATCTAACAAGCGAGAAACTTGTGGGTGATGCTACAGAGGAGAAAATTTCACAATCATGTGAGAAAGTTCTTTGCTCAAGAACACAATAATTTATGTATGGGACAACTTGAAAAACAATGTGAAAATGCAATGAAAGAATAATTGTATTCCCTTCTTCATTTACATACTATAATTGTAATCCCTTACTGTAAATTCGCTAACAGAAACTTTTATAAGAAAATATTTGCAATTGGGAAACTTTAGAAAACAAAAACATATTTGATTTGTTTTCACTTTTTTTTTCATCTATTATGAACAGTTATGAAGTTCTAGAGTGGTGATATCTTTATAAACTCTAAGATATAAAAGGCTCGGTAAAACATTCTTGGAGAAAGTCTACAAGGGTAAAGAAAAAAAACGATCCAAATGTAATGAAACGACTCTGATACTCCTGAATAAATTGACACTCCATTACTAGTAATGAGAAATAATAATAACATGCATAGACAAAATAAGGTTTCATTATCATAATTTGAAATGTATTTGGTACGTATCAAAGAATCTAAAAAGGGAACCCTCTGAACGCTCTGAACCATCAGTCACAGGTGATAAGATCTAAGTTCGTAAAATTCGGTCGAGATTCACGTAGTAAAACGGGTCCCAGTCAAAATTCCGAAAACTAAAGTCCAGAAAGCTAAAATCCGGAACACCAAAATACCGAATGGGTGAAAATCCCGGAAGCCAAAATTCCGGAAGAATCAAAATCCTGAATTGCCAAAATTCTGAAAAGCCAAAATCCCGAATGGGTCAAAGCGGTAAAAATCCCGAAAGCAAAAATCCCTAAAGGTGTCTACACATTGGGAGCAATTTTCGTCAAAAATTGCGTTTTTGACAGAAATTTGACGTTTCCCCCTACAAAGCTGCAGGGAATTTCCTTCAAAAAAGCAATTTTTGACAAAAATTGCTCCCAATGTGTAGAGGCCATAAAAGTTAAAATTCCGAAAGTAAAAAGCCCGAAAGCCAGAATCCCAAAAACCCAAAATCCGAAAATCCAAAATCCGGAATTTTGGCTTTTCTGGATTTTGACTTTCGGGATTATGGCTATCTCCGAGATTTGATCGATGTAGTAAAGTTTTTGTTACCGAAACTTTTCTAAGGTAGAAAAATTCGAGTTTGATCCATACACATAGAAAAATGGAAAATTCTTAAACAGAAACACTCAGGAATTTAATTTCAAATCCCATCCAATGAAAGCTAATGCCCTAATCCTAAATCCTTGATTATTTTGTTTTAACTGTAATTTGCAAAGCTCAAGACATTTTTCAGCTAATGCTGAACTTAAACTCTCGATCTCTTAGCATCAAAAATATAGGGATTCTAGCCCATTTCATTGGCAAAGAGCTTTTAAATTTAAACGACTCAGGGATTCATTCACGTCCAATTTAAGTTCCCGGAGTTTTATATATTCTTAAATTTAGAGTCAAAATTTTTCTGTGTGTATGATAAAGATTGAATTATTGAGGACACAAAATTTGGGTATATTCTAAAATTCCGGAATAGTGCATAGAGAGATAGATCAACCACCACTACTATATCCTGCGCTATTTAGGTTTTATTAAAAACCGTAAGTCGTTATCCTTTACCTCCCTGTACCCTAGAAGTGGTACTACCATGGCTAGACTGCTGACAGGCATCATTTTCATTTTATTGCAATAAATTAAATTTACTAAGTATCTCACTTGCGAAACTTTGAAAAATAAAAAAAAAACAAATTTTAAAATGAGACACGAACAGAAATTTAGAATCTATTTAAATATTTTAAGAATAAAAGCGTTTGAACCTGAAAAATGTATAAATTAGGAATTGCCAATCCCGTTCACGCTAAAACCAATCAATCTTAATTTACACTGAAAAAAATATGGGCACCCATTCTGGTAATGTTATTATACCAGGTAAAAATTCCCATACATTAGTGGAAAATATTCCCTTATCAGACATACAAAAGACTGAATATTGCTCATGTTTTACTGAAGGTGACAAATTCTCGAAAATTTGCTCCAGTACAAAAATTTTACCAACGCCGTAAAAGTTTTTTCTTCGCCCTTGGCAAAATAAAATACCAGTGAATGATCAAATGTTTTCACTGGTAATATATTTGACTCTCTGAGAAATAAAAATCAATATATTCCAGTTCCAGTTATATAGTTTACTGAATGCAGTAAGAATCCACATATAGTTGTCACTTTCTCTAGTCGTCTCTTTCGTATGCTCTGCACAATGTGACAGCCCGCGTCGTGCAGAAGCGTCAGTTCTAATTTTTGCTTAAGAGAGTGTTGTGAAAAATGTTATTTGTGACGATTTTTTTGGAAAACTGGGGTGTCCCGGAGTTTTTCACAACCTTAAATGGTAAGTAATTGATTCTTTGCTGTGTCTAGAAGTGAGTCCAATGACGTTAATGGTCAAACAATCGAAAGAAACAATGTTCCTAGAAATTTCTTATCTAACCTAAAATTTTCGTTTTTCGTGTAATATAGGCAACATTTTTAATTTTTTATATCTCTTCTCTTTGCAGATGAGGAATATATCTAAGAAAAATTTTTCTTCTGTCGATGGTGCGTCGTGATTGCGCAACAATACTCAATTGCATCCGGAGGTTTCTGTCAAGAGTCATTGGTCAATGTTTTGTGAAGAGCGGTGAGAGCGGTTGGAAAATTCCACAAGTTTTCAAGGATTCCAGAACTTCATCAGTGCCTTTCATGAAGATTTTTTATATAATTATAGAAATATATGTTTTTTTATTTTAAATTATATATTGTTTTTTATTGTGTAGTATGATTGGTAAGGATTGTCGGGATTAGTAAAACATTTTGTTTATTTCAGTAAAATATTTTACCAAGGAAAACAAAAGAAGTCTATTTATATTTTCCCGTGCTGGTATAACTTTTTGCTTTGTCAGTACAATTTTGACTAAAAAGCAAATACGTTGTACAAGGACTAAAAGCGTTATTCATATTACCAGTACCGACCAAATTTATGTCGGTACTGGTAATATTTTTTTTCAGTGTAGGATTGCATTCAACAAACCTGTTGACTATGTGCAAATCAGAAATGCTTTAGTAATGTTTTTGTCCTTCGCTTTTAACTTAGAACTGGGACATTCTATGTTAAATATATTTAATGCATAATAGCAGTATATAAAGCAAAAGTTTTATTCAAGCGTTCAACTTTCCATGACCCATGGGGGTGTTAAAATTCAATTTATAGTGCATAATCGCAGAAATCCCATTAAAGTTAGTGACTATTGAGTTTTGAATGAGTAATTAATATCTATACAGACGTTCCTTCTATCTTTCTCCATTTAACAAAAAAATAAATTATGAATTTCTTTAGGTCTTCAAATGAATAAGCACCTTCAATGAGATACCGCAGCAAAATGCATTCAATCCGAGTTGATTATATAGAAAATTCCATCTTTTCACACCGTGATCATTTTCACATAATAATTGCGCTTATGTGACGCGTGAATGAAAGAAAAAGTGTTAGATGAGGTATGCCTAAAACACTTTACAGATTGGTTCACGCCTCAAATTTTTTTCCACTTGACTTTTTTTCCATCTGCAATATTGTTTATTTTTCTTTGAGGCATTTTTATTTTACTTAATTTATCTTAAAGGTACCTATCTATTGTATATTAAACTTTCAGTTTCACGTCATTCTTACTATTATTTGTTAATAAAGTGTTTAAATAAATGGGTTTTATGTAGTAGACACTCATCAAAGATACAGCGCGAGAAAAGCAATATTTCTTTAATCCAGATTGAATATTTTATGAAATACTATTATGACAGTTTTACGTCTCTTTCAGTCATTATTGCGTACTTAAAGATTTTGTAATATCGTGCATCAGTCGTTTTGACGAAGGCGAAATATACAGTAACTATACAGTAACACGTAATTTCTTTTTATTAATTTTAAAACATATTCAGAAAAACACTTAAACATAATGCTCAAATGCTATGCAATAGGGCTCAAAGGCGAAATTCTTGAATTTCCAGGCATTTTGCAAAGTTCGGCAGCTGATTTTCCATTGAGCAACTCGTGTTCTTTCAAGAGTTTTGTATGCTTAATTAATCCATTAGATTTTTTTATGCTAGTATCCGCAAGAAAAAGTAGGGCGAGTCAAGATGATTCTCTCAAGTGAGAAAGAATCTTGAATATAAGAATTTCAATGAAATTGCTATAATTCGAGAGAAAGTCCAATAAATACATAATTGTTTAATAGACGCGATTTTATGAAGCATTGCTGATTTCTCACTTCAGATATTCTAAGAATATATCACCGAAATCTACATCACGAAACATAAACAAAAAATAAATCAAAAAAAAATACTTTGACGTTAAGGTTAATAACATTATATCATCTCTCTTTACATAGCTTCGATAAAATATGCATATAGTATAAATAACAAACTTGTTTCTCACACCATATCAAAATGACTGAAATTGTTAATTTTCAGCCATATAGGTCATGTCGTTTATAATCGCTAAGAGCTTTTTATATCTCAAGTTACCACTTTTGGGTGTGCTATTGCATTCTCGCAGTATGCAAGTATGTATCAAGTTATTCGCGTAACAGATATACCGTTGAAAATTTCCTCTTAAGAATCTTACGCTTTCAATTAGCGGATGAAGAATGAGTCTGAACGAATTGGAATTGACGTAAAAGAAGGTAGAAGGGTAAACTGACCTAGACTTTGCTACATACTCGAATTCGAAACTGTGTTCTCAAAATCTGGTTCTGAATTACGTTTAGATGCCGGTACTTATAAAGGGTTAGAGTACTATGCCAATGAGTTCGAGCATTCCGCAAAGTCTTTTCCACTACAAGTCCTATTTTTTAGTTCAACTTTTCACAACCGTTTTCAACTGATTCATAAATTAACTCAAAATCTTGCAAAATCTTACTCAGAAGTCAGAATAGTATTTTGGATAAAAATCACTGTTTTATATCGGATAAAATAAATTATTCAAAAATTTATTGAAAAATGGTGAATATAGGGCATAATGGGGTAATTTGTAATTGGTTCTAAATTGGAACTTTGAAATTTTTTCGCTGTTTTAAATAAAGAAAAGCTTAAGACCACGAAAAAATATTCTAGAGAGTAGGGGAAAGTGCTCTCCTTTCGAACGTTCATGCCTTCGAATAATGTGATTTTCTCTTGTTTTTCGTAAGAGATTTGCACTAAGTTATCACGGAATTATCATCAATTGATTATTATAAGCTAGCTAATATTTAATAAAAATGTGTAAGTCTCTTAGGAAAACTAAAATAAAATTCATATTATTCGAAGGCATGAACGTTCGAAGGGAGAGTACTTTCCCCTAGGACTTGCACTTATCTACGGTGTTCTTTTCCTTTTAGCATATTTGAAACAGAGTGAGGAAATCTCGAAATTTCTAATTTAAATCGTAATGCATCCAGCACACCTCTTAGATCAGTAAAATTTCATTAAATCAAAATTCGCGTCTCTTTATTCTTAAGAGATTTGTATAAGTGTGTCAAATTCTCAAAATTGGGCTGAACTAAATCTAATGTGGTATGATGTTCAAAAGAAGAAGAAGAGTGCGAAAGAGGATAAACATAAGCAGAATCTTTGATAAAGAAAGGGATGTGAACCTTGACTTTATTAAATTTTCGCAATCTAAAATATGTGCTGGAGCCATTAGAATTTTGTTTTCATTTGAGATATGGTTTGGACGTTACCTAGGCCGTTATCTAATGATTCTTATATGCCAAAAGATGAAGGATTTCAGATATCGTCATACAAATAGTATAAATAATACCTATAATGTCACAAGCTTATTCGTATTTTATTTTGCGTAATCCATAGGGCTTTGCTCTTAATTTTTAGGCACTGTACTATTAAAAGCGGAAAAACTAAATTTGGTCAGGAAAAAATCAAATTTGGTTAGTATTTCCTATAACTGTAAGAGCAGTGAAATTATTATGTCAGTTTTGGCAAAAGAATAAATAAAGAATTTTTGATTCTCCTTGCAAAAAACAAGGGGTTAATTCTTAAAGATTTAGATCGGCTCGAGTTCTCAGTTCACCGAAAAAATATATGGATTCCCTGAGTTCTCCGTGATTTCCCTGTAAAAATATATGGGTTCCTCGAGTACCTGAAAAGGTCTTTGAAGAATATGCCAGTTCCCTGGGTTCCCCAAATTTGAAAATTGAGGTCCTCGTAGGCACCCCTGATACTCTGTAAGCTCCCCTGGTTCTCCGTGAGTTCCCTGGCCAGATTAACTTGAGTTCCCCTAAATGAGCCACCCCTTGGCAGAAACCTTAACTCTCTTTTTTGCAATGATTTATGTTTTTCACTGTCCATATTTAATATTTAACTAGGGGAAACTGGGGCACCATCAAACACGGGGTAGCACCAAACACTAATTTTTAGTTCTAAACTACTTGGACTATCTCGATCATTTCTTCAGTGGACAAGCATCCCTATAATGCCTAAAAATTTCTATTAGTCTTGTCCTCTGAAGTCGAATATCCCATTAAAAAATTGCAGTGTTTGGTGCTACCCCGTGTTTGGTGGTGCCCCAGTTTCCCCTAACCAATTTTTCTGATCAAATTTAATTTCTTTTTACTAACGCAATGTTTTGTTTTTTAAGACTTTCGTCATATGCAAGAAAAGAAATTTTATCAGAAAACAGCAGGAAGATTATAATTCGGCCCCTAAAATGACCCATATAACGGTTATCAAAAACACCAAGCCGCTATCTCTAACCGTTTTGCCTTTAGATTTCTAACAAACGGATTAACGCATAAATATTTTACAATTTTTATTTCTCGAGCAAAATTGTGATTAAAATTAACACCATTAATGGCGTTGAATAAAAATTGCTATGTGTCGAAAACCTGATAGATTATATTGCTCCCTCTTTGACGCTCGAGCAATAAAATCACCAATATTTTGGACAGCAACATCTTAAAAAAAAAATTAAATGCTGTAGAGTATATTACACACAATCATGATTTATAATTTAAAATTACTTCTTCTATTTTGAAGCTTGTGTGGGAAAAAAGAGAGACAAGAAAAAAGGCAACAAAGTGTGACGAATTTTCATTACTTAAATTGGTTTGAGGTTGTTAGGAAAATAAGCAAAAAAAGAATTGAAATAAATGAATGTTATTGAGTGATGAAATTTGCCTTGCATGTAGAAAGACATTTTGGACATTTATGCAAAAAAACAATCCATATGAAAAATATGTTAGAAAGTGACATTAGAAGATATTCAGCAAATTATTGTGTCTTTATGTCTTTTTTATAAAGAAAATGAAACGAGGAAAATTGAGGAAATAGCAAAGAAATGGTGAAAAATGCAATTCAAAAGACTGTAAGAGTTTTGCAAATTTCTGTACAAAATTTCAATTATCCGGTATTTTTTGGTATATGTACATTTCTGGCAAAATCTCAACAGACAACTGAGTATCAGAAAATTTAAATACTTAACATGATGCACCAAAGAGATGCTATCAGTCAATGTATACCAATATCGCATAACATCCAAATAGAATGAAAATGTTGGAAATATTTGAAGTGGAAATTATTCATGTAACTAATTTTATGTATCCCGTAAGAAGAACAAGAACAAAATTGTTGATTAAACATAAAAAGAGTGAAAAAGTATTTAAGGGGATGTGGGGCTACTTTGAGTTGTAGAGGTATATTGATATACGGTTTTTAATATGTTTCTAAAGATAATCATTGAGCCTAAACACAAGTAGATTTTGATTCTCTAATAGTGTCTTGGATAAAAGGTAAATGGAAGTTTATTTGCACAAAAAGTCGTTGATGATCAAAGAATTCAAATTCAATTTCGAATTTTCATACTAAATTTTCGAACAAGGTGGGGAAAATTTATCAAATATCACACTAAAAAGCTCGCAAAAGAGTTACTCAGTGATTATGGAGTGATTGAGTAATGGGACAAGAACAGTAAACGTCGTTGTTCTGTTTTTTTCCTCACATGAAGACCGTCACATTTTGACACTTGAGCACTTCGAAATTCGAACTAGATGTATGTATCTCAGCCACCTTGCGGAATTATCTAAAAGTAAGAAAGTCTCTTTTTTGGATCTTCAAATAGATTTTCGAATTTTTCAAGATCTACTTCTGTACGGAAAGATTATGGAACTAAATAAAATAATTCTAAGGCCCTGCTTCATTTAAAAGTGTGCGAAAAATCGTATATAAATATAGCCCCACAGCTCAAAAAAACCCCACCTCCCCCTACAAGAACCGTATTTAAGTAAACGTAATACGCTGAAGTATTACAATTACAATGGTACATTAAATCTTAAAGCAATCTAAATCATTTTATAGAGAAAAATTTGGCTACTTCGAATAGTCAAATTGAATTTCAAACTCAAAATTCAATTTAAGCTTGTCGTGCCATCTTCACGTTAGGCAAAGAAACATTTTGCGATTTTCCCAAAAAGCTTTGTGCCACTATTGCATCTAATGATCAATACCAACACAACACAAATGTAATTCCCATAAATATCCATTTAGAGTAAATACTCTTGTTTATTATTTATCTACAATTTTATCCATCTGAAGCCAAAGTACTCCACTTTGAGGGACAACCATAAACATTCACGCAAGTTTTAGAAAGTAAATTACAAAACCGTTTATATATCTGCAAGTTCTCACGATTGTTTTTCCCTTTAGTCAAACAATTTTTCTAACTCAGCCATACCATCAGTATGCTAAACGCGATGTTACGTAGTTATTATTTTTAATAATGGTATTTCTGCATTAGTATACCATATCTCAGTACTCTCAGTGTATTGCAGAATTGCTTGCATATTATATGTGGAAGTACTTGAAAAATGTTTCACAGCCCAAAACTTCATACAAGGCATCAATATGGTTATTTAGAGTAGTAGAGTGCAACAATAGCTTATGCTACCAACAAAAAATGTCTAAACTTTATGGCTCTCGAGATTCAAGATTCTACTATGTGAAGTATTTTCATTCAAGGAACATCAAATAAATTTTACTGCAATGAAATTCTGCATAATCTACACAACATTATACAATGTATCCCTGTATTTTATCACATTTGAAAATATTCCTATAAGCTGTATAATTTCCAAGATATATTGTGTCTTTTACAGCTCAAATTCAAAAGGAGAGTAATATATTAAGGCTTCGATCTTTCGATACTAAACATATATCTTCACCGCACCTGCATTTCGTCAGACTCACTTTACGTCATAATTCTGAATTTAACGCGTTACGAAAAATTACTTCATACCTTCGTCCGTTTGTGTTTCACTCCGTAACTTGCCTATAGGACAAACGGATTGAGATATCGATAAAGGGTATTTGGTAACCCTTCATTGAAACACTAACATTAGTCGTTAGGGAAATAAAGGGTATACTCTCAAACATCTCTTTTTGTCTTTCCCTTCAAAAAAAAAAAGTTTCTAGGATTTCAACAAAAATCTGTTGATATTTTATATCCAATGAATATTATGCCCAACGCACAATAACTTTTGTTTTATAAACATGTTTTTTTTACATTTCAATGAGAGTGAATGAAACCTAGATCTAGTTATCTCGCTCTTTCTCATAGAAAATTTTGAAAACATATTTACAAAACAAAAGTTATTGTGCGCTGGATATTAATAAACAGATTTTTTGTTTTTTGTTTTAAAAAATGCTCAAGTACACGAATGGAATTTGGAGCAATTTTGGTCAAAAATTTCTTTTTTGAAAAAAATTGCCTAAAATGCTGTAGATGGAAACGTCAAAATTCTGTCAAAATTCTGTCAAAAATGCATTTTTTGACGAAAACATTTCCAATAGTGTCAGAGGCCTTAATAGTAAAATTTCTTTAGGGATGAATTTATCAAAAGATTTGAACAAATTTATATAAGCAATAACACTATGCAAAAATTTTGAACTTGTTTTTTTCCATGGGTTCTGATGCTATTTTTTCTATAACTTCTATGAGACTACAGCGTCTTTGGTGTTAGTTTTACAAACCTCATCTTCCCAGAGGATTATCGGGCATGTATAGGAGAACAAATTTTTCGATATTAAGAAATAAATCGGTTTAGCAAAATCGGTAATAAAGGCACCTAAGTATCAAAAAACGGAATAAACGGTTTTTCCTAGATTCCAGGTGAAAAACAAAATTGAATCAAAATGCTAAGTACTTTCGTAAATCATTATTTGACCCAAGCAATAGAAAAAATATTTAGCATGAGTAAAAATTATAAATTGATACTCTAAAGTTTAAAAGGAAAGGTTTGTCCCGTTTGTCCTGTCCATTTGATCGCATCACAAAACTGTTTCATTCAGAGTATTAAAAGATTAGAAAATATTCTCGAAATACTTAAGCCCTTGTGAAAGCATTCTGCAAACTCTCCTTAGCCATTTCCATATTACCTTTTATCGACAAAAAAAGAACCAGTCACATTAAGCGCCAGAGGACGTAAAGTGAAAGAGTGTATGAGAATAAAATAGAAATAAAATTTATACTCACGCACAATTGGATTGCCATTGAAACATTGTACAACATTATACACAAGTAATAGTAGAAACACCGAATTTATCTGCTTGGGGCTATATGTTTTGAGATAATAGCGAGTAAATTGTAATCATATAGAGAAAATAGAAAGGAAAATTCACGCATTTCGTCTCGACAGTACAACTGAAAGGAAGTGTATATCTTCGGGGTATGCAAAAAAAAGTTGGTATTACAAATAATTTCGCATGTTAAATGATTTCCTTTTTTCAAAAGTATTTTAATTATGGCAATTCAAGTAAGTTGTTCTTTTCATTAAATAATCTTCTTAACAGTAAAAAGGCATTGAAATTAAGAAATAGTCATAGCATTTGTCTTGTAATTATGTTGATTGATATGTCGCCCTTACGCCTAACACATAATTAGAGGGAGCTTGTGCAGCTTCGTACGGCAAATGATATCCAAGTTTTAAGATTTTCTACTCTATGCCACACAAGCCGAGTCAATTATACAACTATGACAAAAATATCTCTTACTTCGACAATACTCTTACTTAGAAGAAAATTAAAATTTAGTGGCGATTACTACAGAGTTGCCCTAGTTTGGTCAGCAGTGTACAACATTTTGACACTTATGTACGCCTCATCTTCTCCCCGGAAACATTACAGCGGACGCAAAATTTTGCGCATCAGTGTTTAGATGGAACTTTCATCTACTTGCTTTCACCATTTGTAGGAGGTATCATATGTTAAAAAATCAATTTTATAATATTTTTCTAGCACATGTTTTTGTGACAGTTGGAACACCATTTTTGCACTGCATTTTGAGAGTCAGTTAGGTGTGATTCTCTCATAATCAGACGTAATCCTCGAATTTTTCTCTAAGAAGATATTTCGGACATCACTGACTTTGAATATGAACAGTAGTGACCAAATTAAAGTGAAATGTGAAAAATTCCGCTTGAAAACAAAGCAAATTGTATGAAAATTTCTCAAAACAAACCGTATGGACAATGAAAGAATCACACCTACCATAAGTAGATTTAGACTTAATGTTTGATTTGACAGAAGCGAAACAAAAAAACATCTTATGAAGTCTCATTTTTCTGTGGAAGTTCGCGTTTTTCTTCAAGATTTTCGTGAAAAATACTTATTATCCCAACTTTTTTTGTGAACTTATATTCAATAATCTCCACAGAGAAAATTTTTCAAGTATCCAGATTCAATACCCATGGTATTGATTTTAATCCCACCATTTCAATACCAAAATTATCCCAAATTTTCTTGAAAATAGGTGCATATTGGGATTGATTTTAATTTCTAGAACAAAGTTAAGAAATATTGGGATTACTTTCAGGACATATTGGTATTAAATTTATGAAATTAATTTTTTGAGGAGGAAATGGTATTGTTTCTATATCAATTTGAGATTGAATTTTAGAATTCGTGGGATTAATTTAATCCCATTGCAGCATTGATTTTTGAAAGTCATTATTTATTAGGAAACAGTATTAATTCTATCCCATTCTGGTATTGATTCTATCCTATTTTGGTATTGATTCTATCCCACTCTGGGATTGATTCTATCCCACTCTGGGATTAATTCTATCCCACTCTGGGATTGATTCTATCCCATTTTGGTATTGATTCTATCCCACTCTGGGATTGATTCTATCCCACTCTGGGATTGATTCATCCCACTCTGGGATTGATTCTATCCCACTCTGGGATTGATTCTATCCCACTCTGGGATTAATTCTATCCCACTCTGGGATTGAATCTATCCCACTCTGGGATTGATTCTATCCCACTCTGGGATTGAATCTATCCCACTCTGGGATTAATTCTATCCCACTCTGGGATTGATTCTATCCCACTTTAATATTGATTCTATCCCACTCTGGGATTGATTCTATCCCACTCTGGGATTGATTCTATCCCACTCTGGGATTGATTCTATCCCACTTTAATATTGATTCTATCCCACTCTGGGATTGATTCTATCCCACTCTGGGATTGATTCTATCCCACTCTGGGATTGATTCTATCCCATTCTGGGATTGATTCTATCCCATTTTGGGATTGATTCTATCCCACTCTGGGATTGATTCTATCCCACTCTGGGATTGATTCTATCCCACTCTGGGATTGATTCTATCCCACTTTAATATTGATTCTATCCCACTCTGGGATTGATTCTATCCCACTCTGGGATTGATTCTATCCCACTCTGGGATTGATTCTATCCCATTCTGGGATTGATTCTATCCCATTTTGGGATTGATTCTATCCCACTCTGGGATTGATTCTATCCCATTCTGGGATTAATTCTATACCATTCTGGGATTGATTCTATCCCATTTTGGGATTGATTCTATCCCACTCTGTGATTGATTCTATCCCATTCTGGGATTAATTCTATCCCATTCTGGGATTGATTCTATCCCATTTTGGGATTGATTCTATCCCATTCTGGGATTGATTCTATCCCACTCTGGGATTGATTCTATCCCATTTTGGGATTGATTCTATCCCACTCTGGGATTGATTCTATCCCACTCTGGGATTAATTCTATCCCACTCTGGGATTGATTCTATCCCATTTTGGTATTGACTACCCCATTTTGGTATTTTGGTGTGTACACTGTATCCACTGCAGCCCTTTTGCACTAATAACCAGGCAAAAGACAGCATACACTCAGATTTCACTTTAGATACAGAACACTCGCACAAGACACGTCATTACCATCTTCCTTCCCAAACCGATTCCAAAAGGACTATAGGGTATTGATTTTATCCCACTGAGGTATATATTCTACGATACTATGGTATCAGTTTTATATTATTAAGGTATCATTCTCATTCCCGATGGGATAGAATCAATTCCAGAGTGGGATAGAATTAATCCCAGAGTGGGATAGAATCAATCCCAAAATGGGATAAAATCAATCCCAAAATGGGATAGAATCAATCCCAGAGTGGGATAGATTCAATCCCAGAGTGGGATAGAATTAGTCCCAGAGTGGGATAGAATCAATCCCAGAGTGGGATAGAATCAATCCCAGAGTGGGATAGAATCAATCCCAGAGTGGGATAGAATCAATCCCAGAGTGGGATAGAATTAATCCCAGAGTGGGATAGAATTAATCCCAGAGTGGGATAGAATCAATCCCAGAGTGGGATAGAATCAATCCCAGAGTGGGATAGATTCAATCCCAGAGTGGGATAGAATTAGTCCCAGAGTGGGATAGAATTAATCCCAGAGTGGGATAGATTCAATCCCAGAGTGGGATAGAATTAATCCCAAAGTGGGATAGAATCAATCCCAAAATGGGATAGAATCAATCCCAGAGTGGGATAGAATCAATCCCAGAGTGGGATAGAATCAATCCCAAAATGGGATAGAATCAATACCAAAATGGGATAGAATCAATCCCAGAGTGGGATAGAATCAATCCCAGAGTGGGATAGAATCAATCCCAAAATGGGATAGAATCAATCCCACAGTGGGATAGAATCAATCCCAGAGTGGGATATAATCAATCCCAAAATGGGATAGAATCAATACCAAAATGGGATAGAATCAATCCCAAAGTGGGACAGAATCAATCCCAGAGTGGGATAGAATTAATCCCAGAATGGGATAGAATCAATCCCAAAATGGGATAGAATCAATCCTAGAGTGGGATAGAATCAATCCCAGAGTGGGATAGAATCAATCCCAAAATGGGATAGAATCAATCCCAGAGTGGGATAGAATCAATACTGGAGTACCCTAAAGTCAATACTCAAATTATATGAAATTAATCCCACAATGGGATGAAATTAGAAACTCTTTGTGCTGCAATAAAGGAAATTCAAGCAGTCCCGTGGCGCAACTGGCTAAGGCGTCGACTCTCAAGTGAAGATTTGCTGCAAAGTTGTGAGATCGAATCTCGGCCGATGCAAAAAAATGGATTCTTGGTTGGACTTTGCGAAAATCAATACTACATTGGAATGAAATTAATACCAAAATGGGATAAAAAAAATCAATACCGGAGTACTCTAAAATCAATACCAAAGGAGGATGAAAATCAATACAAAAAATAGGATGAAAATACCCTAAAATCAATACGAAAATTGGGATAAAAATATCCTGAAATCAACACGGAAAATGGGATAAAAACACCCTAAAATCAATACCAAGATGGGATAAAATTAATTCCACAATACCCTAAAATCAATACTAACGAGGTATTGATTCCAAGGAATATTTTTTTAATCAATACCTAAATACCCTAAAATCAATCCCAGAATGGGATAGAATCAATCCCAAAATGGGATAGAATCAATCCCAGAGTGGGATAGAATCAATCCTAGAGTGGGATAGAATCAATCCCAGAGTGGGATAGAATCAATCCCAAAATGGGATAAAATCAATCCCAGAGTGGGATAGAATCAATACCAGAATGGGATAGAATCGATACCAAAATGGGATTAAAATCAATACCAGAATGGGATAGAATCAATACCAGAGTGGGATAAAAATCAATACCAGAGTGGGATAGAATCAATACCAAAATGGGATAGAATTAATACCAGAATGGGATAGAATCAATACCAAAATGGGATAGAATCAATACTCATTGCGATTGAAATTTAATGATTTTATGGTATTAAATCAATGACAGAGATTTTCTTGAATTTAATCCCAAAATACCCTAGAATTTAATACCACGAGGTATTGGAGCCCTTTTAATACCAAAAGTATCCCAAAAAAGTATTGATTCTAGGGTATTTTTTTTCTCTGTGTCTGGATGTATCAAATATTCCAGGGCGGGCGTGCACTGTATAACTCAAAACAGTGAGGAATTTTCAAAGTCTATGATCAATAATTTTGACAGTTGTTTTTACAAAGCTCCAAAGTTCAATTTTCCTGAGGTGTGAAGGTGGTAATCATCGTGAATTTCCCTCTACCCACAAAAACTCTATGTAAAAGTTGTTTTTTTTTTTTGAAGACATCTGAAATGTGAAAAAATTCATAGGGGGAAGTGGGGTACCTTTGAAATGGAGGATAGCTTCTCAATCTGTTTGTGCAGCTAAATTATATCACGATAAGGCTCAATTTTATTTATAAATAGGTGAAAAATCCCAATTTCAAAGGTTCCCCATTTTCAAAGGTGCCCTACTTCCCCCTACATATCAAAATTACAATTTTAGGCCCATT
Organism: Phlebotomus papatasi; assembly: GCF_024763615.1. Classification (NCBI taxonomy): domain Eukaryota; kingdom Metazoa; phylum Arthropoda; class Insecta; order Diptera; family Psychodidae; genus Phlebotomus; species Phlebotomus papatasi. The sequence continues at coordinate 41,816,438 of NC_077224.1, forward strand.
ATTTTTTTATGTTTGCCTTTAGAACACAGGAAAAAAGGCCTAGGCCTCCAAAGTTTGCCAAGAAATGTGAGGTGTTGGACTAGCAATTAGAATGAATATAGGGCTATTGATGAAATTTATTTAGTAACTTGAAAAAAAATCAACCTCTACTCTGCTGCAACTGTAACATTACGAATCTGCAAAACCTTCCCCTACTCTTATTTTGTCAGCATGTTTTTTGACAATTTAGTGAGAATGAATTAACTTAGATCAAGTCATCTCGCTGACAAGTATATTCGAAAACATGTTTATAAATAAAAGTTTATTTATAATAGTTGAAAATAATGCCCAACCCATAATAACTCTTGTTCTGTAAACATATTTTCGTACGAGAATTATATTTGACATATTTGCGTATGAAAGTGAGGGAGATGACTTGATCTACATTTCATTCACTCTCTCTGTATTGTCAAAAACATGTTTACAAAATAAAACCTAATGTGCATTGAGCATAATGCCCAGTGCACAATAACTTTTGTTTTGTAAACATGTTTTAGACATTTCAATGAGAATGAATGAGATCTAAATCTTGTCATCTCGCTCACTTAAATAGGAAATTTTAAAAACATATTTACAAACAAAAGTTATTGTACGCAGGACATTAATGGCCAACGCACAATAACTTTTGTTTAGGAAACATGTTTTTGACATTTCAATGAGAGTGAATGAGATCTACATCTAGTCATCTCGCTCATTCTCATGGGAAATTTTGAAAACATGTTTACGAACAAAAGTTATTGTGCGCTGGTCATAAGAAATAGATTTTTTGTTTATTGTTTTGAAAAATGTTCAAGTACACGAATGGAATTTGGAGTAATTTTGGTCAAAAATTTCAATTCAATTTCAATTCAGCGTTGAGAATAATGCCCAACGCGCATTTGCTTTTGTTAGAAAACGTATTTTCGGAACTACGTGTTTTCGAGTGAGCAAGATGACTAGATCTACATTTCACTCACTCTCATTGAAATGTCAAAAAAATATTTACAAAAGAAAAGTTTTTGTGCTTTGAGCATTGTTGTGCATTGCGTACAATTCTACCAGTTTTGCTCGCTTATCTACCCTGTATTATATTTCTATTATATTATGCATAATACATATTTATAAAAAAAAAAACAGATCAGTCGTTCTTTTATTTGCAAATATCTGCAGTTTTAATACAAAAAAAATTGCAATACACAATAATTTTATTAAACTCATTTATATGTAATAATTTTTGAACGATTTTCAGAGTGGCTATTTTTGGAAGCTTATTCAAATGTTCATTTAAAATTAAATTTTGCAGTTCTGCATATTATTCTGCAAATATACTTCATGCTAACACTGAAGCTTTATCTTTCTAATAAATATAATAATGTGGATTAAAGTTTTTTTTTAAAAATCTAATTTTAATATTCTATCATTTGGCTTTAGAATTTGTCTCGCTTTTTATTTATCACAGTTCTATCAGTTCCCTCAGTTCTACCTAAAGAAAATTTACAAATAGAATTGTGCCCCTGCAATTTCGAATACGAGATGATGTACAAATAATTATTTTGTGTCTGAAACAAGTTTTAGGAATTTAAATATAAATAAGAGAAAGGAGACTTTAACTACCAAAAATTGTAGTCTCAATAAATTGAAATTAAAAGGAATATGATTCAATTAAAAGACGAGTTAGACATAAAATCAATAAGGAGAGTCAGATGACCGTATCGATGATATAAACGAATATTAATATGAAAATGCGCAAATAAAAATTAATGCCTATATAATACGATTAATATTTGAATACATGTTATATGATGCTTAATGATATTGATCTCGTTGTAAACGTATTACATGTCACTCTTTTAGCGGATCATCTCGATGATGGTTCAGTAAATATTACTTTATACACAACCCATTCGTATCGTAAACCATCGAAATGGAGTGATGTTGAACTTGAATAAAATTACCATAAAATCCCTTATTTAATGGCAATATGGGGTACTTATCGCGACTCCCGTGCAACCATCTCAAAAGTGGTTGACAGCAAAAGTGGCTTTCATCACCCATCCACCATCATACACGCACATTATATTTGTTAGGTCTGACGAAAACAGGTCCTCAAATAGTCTCCCAGGTTACATTACAACTATATAATTAGTAATTATATCCGTTTCACCATTTTCTTCTTCCTTAACATTTTAACACAATTTTAGGCACTACTGGCAAAATGGATAGGAAGTATAGGGACGCATTTTCTAACACACGCACCTCTCCTTCGCACTAATTACCTCTAAGACGCATTATTTATTCACCAAGTCGCCTTCATTCGCCATTTAATCCTTAAGTATCACGCACGTAACATCATCCATTCACTATGTATAAAATAGAGACTTTATTAAAGGAATTAATTTATATGCAATTCGTCAAGTGTACTATAGTAAAAGGATGGGGTGTTATTTAAATTTTAAAGGTGCTCATCTAATACCATTCCTGTGGTTCACAATGACACTCAGAAATAATGCATAGACTAGCACAAGAGAATAAATAATCATATCAGGAAGGGATTCATCTATCGCAACTAACCTCATCAATAATAAATAAGTACAGCTACGGAATTTACATATCATCGATTTCCCCTAAATTCTGCACTAATGCACTTTCTGCTACCCTGTGGTCATTTGAATCATTCACATCTGCATATAAATACTGTATTCAACACCATCAGCTCAAACTAAATGATACACAATTTTAGACAAACGCTCTATGCTGACAAATAACCTATAGAAAGCCACAGGTGAAGACCTTAACTATAAGGAGAACTTTCGTGTGAAACTTTCATCTTAATATTGAACTAACTTAATCCATGTACAATCTATTCATTATATCAGCTTTAAAACTTTCAATATATTTTAGTATAAATATGTTTTTCTCGGTAAATTGTGCTTGAAAGTTATGTAAAATTGACTTTGAATTGCGAAAACATGAATTTCGATTGCCAAAATTACTGCTGAAATTGTACAAGTTGAAATTCCACAAGATTAAACATTTGAACTGTCTTTCCATTTTCAGAATATATAGCGTATATGTGTTTGCCAAAATTTACCAAATTTGCATACAATTAAATCAGACAACCACCCTGGTTGCATTCACAACGAACCATTATTAAATTATTTTCACAATTTCCTCATACAAAATTCAAAATGAGGACGGAACTTCCACCTTAAGAGCTCTCCAACATATTTTGCCACTGCTGTATATTTGCTTAGATATTTTCCAAATAAAAAGACAAAAGAAACTTTGCAAAATGCGCGAATTCACCTGAGTTCTTATAAAAATTATTTCGATCAACTGCCTCTAATCGATAGCATATATCGTCTGATCAGGTAGACTTTAATTAAAATTCTGAATTAAGGAGTTACGTGGGTCAAGATGACTAAAAAAGACATATTTTCCCTTATATTTTTTCCAAAATAATAAAAAAAAATATTTAAATAGAGTTCTTAGACATATAAACAGTATAACATTCAAACTATATTTTCTAACATTTTTATTAAAAGTTTTAAAAATGTTAGCCATTGCGACCTGTTTTTTGGAGATTATTATTATTATTATTATTTTTTTTTTTTTTTGAGAAAAGAAAACTTTGTGATTTACAAGATTCTCCAAAATTGGTTCATCTAGAATCCAAAAACCAAATAGGGTAAATGTCCTAATTCAAAACCATTTCCAGACGCTTTAACTTTGACAGAAAATTCAACACATTAAGTTCAATTCTTTTTTGAAGAGAATTACATAAATTTGCTCCTTGACTCTTCTAGAATGTTACTGTTTACTGAAAATTCTTTAAATATATATTGAAAACTTCTTAAATACACGAAAAATACACAAGTGCAAAATGCTGCTATTGGAAACAAATTGATCCAAATGGAGACAAGTGAAATTTTCTAATTGGAGACAAACAGTGTAAGTGAAACAGCGACGAAAGGCTTCCAAAACCTTGTTGAGTTGCTCTTGAGTGTAGGATTTGTTCCTATTCCCGGTCTTTTCTCTTTTCCCATCTGAGGCAATAAGAAAATCTCTCCAAAAAAATCATATTTCCGGGGTTTCCTATTAAATCATTTGCTGACACTTCAGAAAAACACTTTTTGTTCACGAAATAGGTAATTATTTCATTTGAAAATTTTACGTACCGTTAACAATAGAGATTAACACTTTAACTAAAATTAGCCAGAAATATGATATAAATGTTGAGCAAAACGAATAAACAACAATCACCTTATTGTGTTTTTCATTGGAAAACATGGCCAATCGATGAAAAATACAATGGTTAATAGGTACACTTTTAATTTTTCTGAGAAATTACCAAATTGAAATTTGTGAATATGAATGGATTTTCGCTTTATTTGGAGCAAAATTAGCTAAATAATGAAACTGATGTAAAAAAATATATAAATATAATAATTTAGTACTGTAATTATCATGAAAACAATGACGTTTCCATTTGTAGTAGCAAAAAATTTCCATTTGCAGCAGGTTTTGAATTAGCTTAATTTGCCCTATGTCTTGTTAGCTGATGAATTAAACTAGTCCTTGACGAAACGAGTCAAGACGAAACGTCGTATAAAATACGTCAAAATGGTATTTTTCGTACGTAGTTTTTCCAAAAATTCAAATAATCACTTTTTTCAAAAATCATCAGCTAATAGGGCATATTTATTTAGTTTTTGGAGTTCAGATGAACCAATTCCGAGAACTCTTGTTTACCGAAAAGTATGTTAGTTAAAAAAAGCTTTACAAAAATCAAGTTCCAGAGGCTGAATTTTTAAAATTTTGAAATGAAATTTTCAGAGAATATAATTTAAATGTTGTACTTTTATATGCCTAAGTGCTTGAATTAAAGACTTTTTTTTATAATTGAAAAAAATAGAAAAATATGCTATTTCTTTCTTAATCTATTTTGACCAAGCACGTATCAAGTTGACTTTTTTTATACGGTACGTTTTTATAATGCGAAAAAACTTCTCAATTTTTAGATATTTAGCATAACGGTTGCGAGTACAAAAAACATCCCATATAAATTTAATTCGAAGTATGAGAAAGTGGCTTCAAATTTCAGGCAACTTGCCAGGGGCTAGATTTTGATCCATGAAGAATCCCCTTTGAATCTAAAATATAAAAAAAAAATCGATTCTTTTTTCCTAAATCGATAAAAATATACTACAAAATCAGTAAAGGATTCGAAGTATTTCGAAGATACAGAGACGGAAGCTACGAAGCGCCGAGCAGACTTTCAAACGTTTGAACGAATATCCAAAACTTTGAAACGCTTTTTTATCCACTTTTTCCTTTTCGAATTAGTCGATTTGGGGGGAAAGATAGCAGCAAAGAAAACTTATGAAAGAAGGCTTATTCTTTTTTGAGTGACATTAGGTTCGCTTGACAATCTTGCTCTCTCCATGTTACAGACCTAGACAAATGTAGAACATATTGTAAAATTGACACATATAACCAGAGAAGGGACATGTCCACCGTTTGATCCTGCAGGTTGGAATAATTTTTCGAAAACCCATTTTAAACTTGGTTGTAAACCGATTTCTAAGTTTTATATCAAAACCTTAAAAAAAATTCCAACAGGTTATTTTGTGATAGTCCAACTTGAGTAGGTTCAAAGATAGTGTCCTACTTCAAAATTTATTTAGTAATTTTCAACACTGAGCAATAAACGGGGGTGCGATTAACTTTTTTTGCTCATAACTTTAACACTTTTTAGGTGTAAAAATATATCAACATTTTTAATGCTAATTTTACACCTTTTTAGGGGTAAAATTAACATGAAAAAGGGTAACTTCAACCCCTAATATACCTAAAAAGCATAATATTTACACCGATTTCGGATCAATACTGCAGGGTAAAATATACATTTCCAGAATGTTATTTTAACTTTTTCGGATTTCTCTCAGTGAAGATACGGAACATCAAAGATTGCATATTTTAAAAGTTATGTAAACAAAGGAAATATTTAAAAATTAATATAAGTCTCCCTTGCAAATTTTGTTTTGTCAGATTCCTGACAAATCCGTTTTAAAATCGTTTTCTTTTCTACCGTTTCGGACTTATTGATTCATTGAACATTACCCATAATTTGCGAAGAAACAGAAAATGTCAGAATTGTGAAATGTTTCAAAATATAATCTTTTAGAGCGTTTACATATTACTCTTTCTTTGAAGTCGAGCAAAAAAATGGCTTGATTATTTAAGAAAAAAGACGCTAGAAAAGTTCGTCTTGTTTTGAGCCAATGCAAAAATGTAATGGCTTTATCTCTGAAAGTGTTTTTATTATAATTTCTTTAACATTCATTTTTAAGATTCAATATCATGGAAGAAGAATCCTCTCTTCAGTAGTTTAACTCATTGCTTTTGTATTCAAAACTCTTTGGGGAGAATAGAAAAATTTTCTTTTTCCTCTTCCGCAAGTATTTAAAGAAAAATTTCAGTAGACAAGAAGATTTATTTCTCTAAATTCTTCGATTTGTCTTCTATTATTCCACTCCATGTGATAGGAATCGAAACTATGGGAGACAAAATAAGGGATCATTCTGACAAACATAAATGCACAAAGTCTTGTACTTCAGCACATCAATACCCCAAAACATTGTACGTTATTTTGATTTACAGTGTTCTTCACTTTAGCTCTGACTGACTTTTTGACTACCATTGACAACAATAATGCATTTACCTTTGCCATCTCAGCACATACCAGACAATATGACATCAAACAGACCATATACCACTTCAACAATATTTGTACCATTCGTCTTCCTGACACTAAATCGATTTTAATACTCCATGATGCTACAAAATCAGTGAAAGTCTTAACAACAATTCACCTAAACCGAAATTTTCAACACCAAGTATTGTGATAAATTCAAATAAACGATAGAACTTTTAAAAAAATATACGAGCCCAAATAAACTGGTCAATTTTTATCCTAAACTTCCTTAAAATAATAATTTTCTTTAGGAGGTGAATTCTCTCTATCTTATGACAATAGAACCAATCAGTCATTCAAGCAATATACCTGTATATACTTGACACGTAAATTTCTTTTGGCAAACTTTATCTTATTGATGAACTAATGATTAAAGATACAGCTCAAGGGATGAAATAAAGTTTGGAAGCTTTAGATATTGAGGGGAAATATGGTGTCACAGTTCAAATCTCTTCCTCAAGTTTATCCATTCATCATTACAATCACATCAACTTCTACGTCGATCAACTCATTCAATTGAGATTAGTGTTATCTATAGGCATGATACGTTCACCACATCTCCCAAACTGGGTGGAACCCTGGTCGAATTGCAGGGGTAAAGACAATGGGAAGTCGACAACAGAACCGCAAACTTCCAAGTAAATAGAATTGATATCGCTTAAGAATAAATTCCAGAGGACAAAATCAATATGCATTGACAAATCGGTCGACATAGATAAATATTTTAAAGTATTTTAATACTTACTTTTGCAATTTTGCTTGTTACATTTGCAAATAATTATATACTACAGCATTCTCTTTCTATTTAACTTGTGATAAACTTTTATAACATCTTTATTCACGTTTTTGTTTATTCAGACAAAAGTTTCTGCAGAAGAATTCATTGCACCGAGAAAAACGTATTCTCTTCATAATATCTCAATGATTCAGGTGAAATTTACTTAATTTTGACTATTCAAAAACCCCATTTATATTCTAAAACTTTCGAAATCTCCCCAAAAAATTTGCATCGCTGCCACAATGTTATCATTCTTGAATAGAAAATTAATAGTGAAATATCATTAAACATCATGGTCAAGTATTTTAAATTGAACGTTTAATTTTTATTGATAACCATTTGCATAAGTGAAAGAAATTCAGATTGACAAGAAATAAATAAGTAAATCAGAGATTATAGTTACCAAGTCGATATCTACGGGATTTACCTTTAGTTACATCGTGCTCTTATTAACCATCGTGGTTCTGCATTACTAATCCTATATGTATTACACCCAGGATACCAATTAACACAAGTTTGTAAAATTCTAAGTTTCATGTAAGTTGCGCGTTTTTGCAATCGAATGGGCACAATTTATTTTAAAATTTAAGATTAAATGGAAATGTTAACTTACTACTCTGTATTTCTTATTTCTTATTTTATTTTATTGTGAAATACAATTAAATCGAGAAACCATATTTTTTCAGTGGAAATAAATAAATTTGTTGAATTGATTGTCTACAGAAATTAGTTTTATAAGGGAAAGGCACAAGCGATCGACAGTGTTCGTCGGACAGTCAGATTATCCCTATATTGTTGCTTTAAAATAAAATGAATTTTAAAAAATTATTCGTAAGCTTTTACTACCTAACTCTTCAAAGGATGAACAGCATTAGTTCTAATTTAATTTATAAATCCACCTCGTTAAATTCGTGGTGGTACATAGGGTAAGTGTGCCAAATTCCGGCCAGCTTGCAATTTCGGCCACCTTTTTTGTTCCTCGAATTTCCATGAACTTTTATATTTTACGTACTCTAGAGATTACACAACGCAAAATAATAACAAAATATGTAGCTTCGACAAACGAGATGACGTGAAAAAGATATTGGAAGAATTCCCAAAGGGCAAGGAAGTATGAGAATGAAGGTGGCTGAAATAGGGCACCAAAGCTATGTCTATATTTTCATTCATTTTAAAATGTATTAAGAATGATTTTAGAGTAAATAGAGACTACTATTTACAAACTTGTAAACTATTTACAAGGTTCCCAGCAACACTCTTTCAGAAGAAAGAATAAAAAAAATCAATTTTTATTTAAAATATTACATTTCATACTTTAGACTTTGACGCTTGCATGCAACTATGCCGAAATTTGGCAACTTACCCTATTACATGTTTGTAATTACACCTATTTTCTATTTATTGTACTGCTGGAACTCAAAGAGAAAGAGCAATATAATCCACTTTTTTTCAACTTGTGACACGGGTAGTGGCCGATCTTCGACAACGAATTGGTTGACCAATCCTTTCTTTTTCCCCCCACCCCTTCCTACTCCAAAATCATGTTGTTTGGTTTATTTCGAAAACGACTCCTAGAATTTTTTGCATTTTCGAATATGTTCTGGTGGTTAGTCAAGATGAATATTGGCTTTGTTCAGTAATAAATAACCTTTCGAAAAGACAAAGCCACTCCAAAGCCAAGCCAAACCTATTCGAAAATCTACACTGAGAAAAATTTTATGGGTAATCTTAATGTTTTTCTGGGTAAAATCAAAAAAAAATATTTTTTTCGTCAGCCAATGGTAAAATACATTTGTTTCTAATGTTTTATTTGATTTAAATACAGATGACTTTTACTTTAAATATTTTTACATTTGATCTGAAAGTTTGAATTTTTGTCTCCAACAAATATATTTGTATTTATTTTGAATGAGACTGTATTTGAAAAGAAAACACGTCATTTCAATCAAATACATTTGCACTTTATTTCAAAAGTGAATTTCAAATACTTTTATGGGTAAAATCAAAAATTTATGGGTAACATTACCATAGTTTCAACGGTAGATGTATTTGTTTTAACCAGGATTTACCACTAATTTAAATACAAAATTAACGGGTAAAATTAAAAATTTCCTTGGTATATTTAAATGTTCTCTACCATCGATTCAATGGTAAATACGTTTACTTTAACATTAGTCCACATTAAATCAAATACTATACTCGGGTAGGTATAAAAATACCTGGGTATATTTAAATATCTAGTGCTTTCGTTTCAAAAAGAAATTTATTTGACATAATTAACCTCCATTCAAAATAAAAATATATTACATTAATTTCTATATCATGTTTTTGCCTTCTTGGGTAAAATCAAATACAATCTGGTTAGGTTCAAGTACTCTCCCTTTAGCAAAGTAGCCCGACCCAAAAGCTAAAATATTTGCTTTCAAAATGGTACTTATTGATTTTAATTTATTATAAGTAAACTTAAAATAAATTAAATTCAAATAAAATTCCCATTTTGTTGTATTAAAGCTTGGGCAACTTTAATATAGCGATGAAATAGAGTTGCTTGAATCATCCAGATCGTGAGAAATTTTACCCTGGAAAGAAAAAAAAACAAAGATATTTTAAAGTTTGATTATCTTTGACTATAAATAACTTACCTTTAAAATAATTCACATAGTGAAGAAAATTAAAAATCAAACCCAACAATAAAATCAAACCAGCAATGACATCAAACCAGAAATAAAATACTTTTTAGTATTTTTTGTTTTTATATTATTTTATTTATATAAAAATAAATTTATAAAGGTTTCAAAATATTTGTCAGTACTTAATTCTAATGTATTTCTTATAGTTGTTTAACATATATACATGAAGTGGAAATGTGGAAATTTCATCGACATCAATTACTATATTTTCTGTTGTTTTCTCTACTTCATGAGATTGGAACTTATTACAAAAAGTAGTTTTCCACTTGGTGCAAATACAAAAGCATTTTTTATCTATACTGAATATTTCTATTATTTCGAAAATATCTCTACTATTTTGGATACCACAATAAAAACCGATTTCGTAAGTATTTCCCTTGTAGCACACATTCTTATGAGTATTTAAAATTGAAGATAAACTTCCTTTTAGTGCTTCATAATATGGCTTTGCAGTAACATCCGTTGGTATTCCATCTCCAAATTCAATTTTGTGATTAAAGAAGTCCTGGGCAACTAAATGATTTGCAAAGAATAAATTATTTTTAATACATAATGTATGACATATATTAACCCGTGAAGTAATGTTTCTAGCATATGTTTTATACTGCTGATGCACAGCTTCGTATCTGAAGCACCATAAAAACTTTAAAGGACCGCAACGTCTTATAATACGCGGATAGTGACAAAGATTATGATGTTTGGGTTTAAGAGTATCGCAAAAAAGTTTGGTGTATTCTCTATTGTGCTTGGCAATCAGGCCCTCGAGTTCATCAATTTTTTCTTCAGTAAATGATGGCAATAACGCGATATCTAAAATTTTAATCAATGTTACTAAAAACTGATATACTCGATCATTCTCTGGTATAAGATCCCCAATCATAAGTAATATGAAATGCATAAACATTTTCATTTCAGCACTTGTCATTTTAAATTTTCCATTCTGTATGTGATGCCGTTCAATGGGTGGACTTACGTTGGCAATCTCACTCTTTCCACAATTGAACATTTGCTTACGATAATTCAGTGTGTCCAGAGAGAAAAATTTTTTTTCGTATATAAAATAGTTCAATATCTTGGCAAGATCATATCTGCAAACACCAGCATACATATCGTGCATCAGATCACATGCGATATTTTCTACAACATGGAATGATGGAATGTCATTAAAGACTGATTTACAAACTATACCAGTGTCTGTAGTATTTTGAATTTGTAAATGAGAGTTATAGTTTTCTTTCGTCCTGATCCATTCTTTATACTCCATACAATCATGTTGAGTTTGAGATTTATTTCGGATACACATTCGACAAAAATGGTTAGCATTGAATGCCGTCGTGTACCCAAGAATTTGGTTTAAGCCCAGATTATCTCCTAATATCTGGCCGAGTACGAAATGAACATGATACGTAGTGTTATTTGCAGTTATGGTAGTGCCTTCTTGTTCAATTTTCACGAGTATTTCTACCAAACCGCGCAACATTTTGTTTATACCATATTCATTTAAATCCCTGTGTTTGATGAATCCAGCAACAAATATATTTTTTAATTTGGAAACTAAAAAATCTGGAATAACTGGGAATGAATAGTAAATGCCACATACTGAGTGAATTCCAGCATGTGAGCTTAGGGGATCATTTAACTCAAATCCATCAGAGTACAAAAAGTATGGAATCATTATTTTGTCACCGTAAAGTTTAGTCTTTTCTTTCCACAATTCACCGTTTACAAAATGAGAAACATTACTTTGCTTAGACATTAACTCTCGCATATTTTTTAACGTGTATTCAAAAATATTGTCTGACTCAAAAAATTTTTTCATTTGGAAGTTAATGTCTACTAATGAATATTCCACAGTATTCTCATCTAAAACAGGAGCATTATTTTTTATGATGTCAGCTAACTCAACGTGAACTACTTTTGTATTTGGGTACTGAAAAATATCCAAATCGTTCAAATGCCTTAACAACTTATAATCTGTTTTGATGGATTTAAACGGATCATTTAAAATACTCAGAATATTCATAAAATCTAACTTAATACTGCTATGATTTTCAAACACGGGTAAAAATTTTTGAAGCATATTATTAATCGGTACTGTTATTAAGTTTGTAATGTCATTTTGAATTTGAACTACAGTCTTCCGGGGCATATGCGGGTTCTTATGCAAAGACAGGGAGAAAGAAATAAGCGACTTCTTTATATCTACAGCATTACTATCGGTTGGAGCGGTTGGAGTATCAGTTCTAGTCTCTAATTGACATTCAACATTAACATGATTTGTTTGATATTGCATTACGTTATTAACGTCCGTTTCTGAATAATTATCAATTTGAGCTAAATCATTACTTTCCATAATTTTCTGATCTTTTCGTTTCTGAACATTTTCTTGTATTTGATCTACATTATAAGAGTCATTACGCGATTCTTTTTTCATATGTGTAAATAAATGTTTCTTAAGTTTGTAAAGTTCATTAAATTCTTGAGAACAGTCACTTGCTGTGCATCTTAAGGTAAAATAACGCGATAAATATAAATGATCATTTTTGATATGATTAATATACATTTCTGGTGTATCAAAAGGAATTTTACATTCAATGCAAGTAAACATCTTGAAATCCTCGAAACTTTTATGTAGTTTTTCTTGAAAATGCTTTTGTTGTACCTTACTCAATCAGTGTATGTGCTCCTCTCCTTAGATGATCTTGTTCAAAGGGGACGATCTTCTAAGTTGTGTTTTACAGCTATATCACTTTTTCGGTTTTACTCTCAGCTCTGTTGTTATTTCCGAATCAGTTTTGCCTCAGTTTCCACAGATAAAGACTCCTTAAAAGACAATGATTGTCTTTTGCTCAGGGAATGGATGCAACGGTTACTACGAAGAAAGAACAATTATATGAATAAAATTAAAAGATTCAACGCTAGCTTTCACAAAGTGCAAAATTCTTATTACATTGTTAAAAAAATCAATTTTCTTACCTTAATACTGTCTCGTTCTCTCCTATATGGAATTTTTGAAGATAAATAGTTTAAGAGACATGTTCAATTGCGATAATTGCCAGTTTCTGCCCCCGTACGCTTCCAGTCGACAGTCACTTCTATCAGGATGATGGATTGGACTTAAAAAATATTAAACAATAACTTATTTTTAGTAATGTATTTAATAACAATAGAGCATATGAATATATTTTATAACAGCGCTTAAAATTTCATTATGGTAAAGTATTCTTTTTTATATATAGCGTACACATCCCTTAATTTTGATATAAAGAAAGATTTAAGTAAATATTTGGTCAATCTTTAGCCTTAAGTGAATCTTCGTTACTAAATTCATTTAATGTAAAAATTAAAGAATTACGATTCTCAGTTGAAAGTTAATATTCTACAATTCCTCGAATACAATTTCTCGAATATTCTACATTTAAAAGTTGAAATTTTTTAACCAACTTTTATCTACCAAATGGTATTAAGAATTATCAGAACTTTAAATCCAAAAAGAATTGTAAAATTGGCAACAAATTTAATGACAAGGTTCAAAGACTTTGATTGCTTATTAATGTTGATCTTTATCAAGCGAATTTGAAATAAAATAAAAATATAAATGAATATAAAAGTTCCTCATAATGCAACAACATGAACAGCGAGATTAATTATAATTGAATATCTTGGCAATTAATTGTAAAAATTCTAGGTAAATATTTGAATAAAATGACTTTACTTTTAATGCAAATGTTTAAATGCTTAAATATTTAAAAATCTTGATTTTTGAATCAAAATCGGCCTGATTGAAAATAAAAATATTTTATTCAAAATAGAAAACTTTGTATTCAAAATTTGTATTTAAAATTTTACTCAAAATCTTTGAAAAGATTTAATAGAACATTTTAGAGCATTTTACAGTCCTACTGTTCTTTTATAAAAAAAAAAGTGGGTTTATAGGCAAAATTAAATAATGTATTTAACTATTAAAGAATAAGATAAATACGTTTCTAGCGAACTTTTTTCTTACTTACCAATAAAACGATTTTCTTTTTATAAAATCACTTTGTCAATCACTTGATGTCTTTAACCACTTTATATATTTACTTTCACAATAACTTTAGAATATTAGTCTTTATCACTTAAAAAATGGAAATAATGTATTTGATGACTTGTTAACACAGCGGCGGCTTCTTCAAGAATGACTCGTTTCAAGCTTTAACACGTATCTCAATATTGGTGGATTCAATGGTAGATCTGAATACAAATACCTTTTTTTTAAATACTCATGCCATTGATTTAAAAAAATGTATTAGATTTAATTTTTTTTCATTCTAAATGATTGTAAATTTCCTTTAAATTCAATGTTATAACTAGTGCAAATACAAACTAATAATATTTTTTATGTGAATCATTTGAAGCATACAATTTGTCAAGTGGTAAAGTACTTGTTCTATGATGCAAATATCCCGACTAAACTGGCATACAAGAAGTTTGAAATGTATCCAGCAAACTTCATTAAACTTAATTATTATTAATCATTTCAATTAAATTTGATGATTTCACAGGACTTGCGTTTTATAAATCCATTCCTGCATAAGAAAATATAGTAATACACATCTGAAGATCAAAAAAATAAACGCATATTTCACTTAATGGTAAATGCTTTTATGATAAATGATTGATATTTGTATCAAATGTGGATTTATTTGATTTAAATTTACTGGAAATCAAAGTAAGAACAACGTATTTCAATCAATGGTAAATGCTATTGAAATAAATTTATTGCAATTTATATCAAATGTGAATTTATTTGATTTACAAGAGAAAGTATTTCGGTTATCAATTGTGCAGTTATTTTTGTCAAATTAATAAATAGTCCGAGGTAATTGTGCGATTAGTATCTATGGTGATTTTGATCAAGTGAGAAGTTCAAGTGAAAGTGAAAGCGAAAAAGACCCAGCAAGTAAAATTATTTCTCGAGATGTCGGATATTAATTGCTCATTTTTGGAAGAAGATATCGCAGATGCAGATCTCGTATTATCTCAAAATATTGATTTCCTTAAACGTAACAATTCAGTAATGGGCCCAAGCGCCGTAGAATCCCAAGACGTTGCAAGAATACTTGTATGAAATTAAATCGGTGGACTCAGTGCCTAAAATTTCCCAACTCATACATGCTCTCAAATAAATTAAGTAAAATTAATGAAATAAGAAATAAACGCTGAAATCGTACATGAATATTGCTTTTTCTTTTTAATCCCTACCCTTTCTAATAAGTAAACACTATCGCGCAAAAATTTTATTTACATTTAAATTAAATGGGTATTTTAAACCCAAAAGTATCGTACAATTTAATTGAATATTTGGTCATTTAATGTTTAGATAGAAAAAAACATCATTTGAAATAAAATTTTGAAACAATTGTTTAAAAAGTCTTCTTCATTTAAAATAAATACAGATAATATTGACATGGTTACAAAAAAGTCAATATTTGATTTTACCCATAAAATTAATGTTTGTTGCATTTGATTATCTAAAGCGCTGCTTTTAAACCAAAAGCAAAATTTTATTTTTAACAACACAACGTTGCACTTTCAGTTTAAATGTATAATTATTCATTTACACAAAATAATTTTTATTTGTACTACATAATCCCTTTAATTCAAAAGCATAAGTATTTATTTCAAATATCTACACATTCACGTTAAAAATAAAAATATTTATTCTTCGTTTGAATGCAAAAATATTTGAAATTATGGTGATTACTTTTAAAACTAAAATTATTTCGTTTATATTTAAAGGAAAGTCATTTGATTCGAATATTTACCCAGAATTTTTAACAATAAATACCAAATATTTAATTTAAATAAATTCCATTTTTCTCAGTGTACCAGAAGCCTAAAGTGCGAGTTTATATACCGGCCGCTTTAGCGCTGATTATTCTGTCATTTAGAATTTCGATATTCTTGATACTATTCAATCGTCAACAACAGTGTGCAAATACGTTTGCTGCAAAAAGTAAAAATTTTTTGTGTAGTTTTGTAGAATTTAAGGATGGCAGAACTTCTTAAATGCAATTTCATTCATTTTAATTCATTTTTCATTTTGATGAACTTGCTCATTTTTGTGTAACTTTAAACGTTCAAATTCCAATGGATTTTTAGGTAAGACCTCTGTGATATACCTTCAAATCGGTAAACAAAAAACCTCAACCAAAGATTGCTCTCAAATCGGAAAGGTTATTACTGAACAAGAGGATTTCGTCCTTAGATACTAATGTTCGAAAAACATTTCGATATCGAATTTTCGAAGATCAAATTTGTACACTTTGAGGGGCCTAATTTTCTATCAATTTGCTTGAATTTGAACTACTTTGAAAAATCTTGAAATTTCCAACCCAGCTGCATGGGCTTTAGCTGGTAATGAGTCGGTAAACTACCCGTAACTGATGTATCTTTCTCGAACTTACTTAATATTTATCCGTTTGTTTGTTACTCATGATAAAACTTTCCAAAATGTGCTTTTCTTAAGCAATTTTTTTATTACTGAATGGTTTCTTTTTCTTAATTTAGGAATCAATTTAATCGGTAGTAGACCGGTATGCACCATAAAATCTCTAAGATCCCTTTACAATCTCTTTTTGTAACAACTAACAACTTACAAAATTTTACGAACATTTTTCAATTTACGTTATTGACTGATCAAAAATGTTAATTAATATTTCTGAGTTAACAGAATATCCAAAATTGAATTAGAAAATCAAATCTTTCCATTCAATTGCAAATGTGCGATGAAAAAAAGAACCTGATAGGTTAAAGACAGTGATATATGGCTGGTATTTCTTTTAAAAGATGTGAAGAGAATTTCTAATTAGTTAGACAGGGAATTTCACTTAAGAATGTGCTGAGAATGTTTCTCCGGTGTTCTTAATTTGTGATGTCACACAGTTTCCCAGATTAAAATTAATCAAATTGCAATGTGAAATGGTACAGCTAATGTTCAATTTGTGTTTCAACATAATCATCTATATAGCATTGAAATGAAGTAGCAAGTGAACTTGAGTGGGAGAAATCTTGTATATATCTATGTGGGATCTCTAAATCCACAGAGCCTCTTCCATAGATGACTGATTGCGTCCTATTATGCGTGGTATATATAGAGGAAAAGTTAATAAATGCAAGTTTATCCACCATTTCAACAATTAGATTACATTCTATGTCTGCTCTTCTCATAAATGCACTAAATCAGTAAAAACAATATTTTATTCACTAGATGTCCCAGTGTCAGCTTTATGAGGCTTACATTTGCGGTTAAGATAAAGATGAAAGAAAGGAATGAAAATTTCAGCAGTTTATTGAAAGTTTTCAAGCCATATGAATTTATTAATGGCAATAACTAATAATTTATAATTATATGAAACTTTTTCTTTTGATAAGGGCCACTAAAGTAACTGATTTACTAGTCATCTGCTTTGATTCATTAGTAGAAAGATCTGAAGGCTTTATCTACCATGGCCCTTTATTATTTATTTCTCATTTTCCAAAACATTATGCCCAACGCACAATAACTTTTGTTTGTAAACACGTTTTTAAAATTCCCTATAAGAGAGAAGGAGATGTCTAGATCTTTGTTTAATTCACTCTCATTGAAATGTCAAAAACATGTTTACAAAACAAAAGTTACTGTGCGTTGGGCATTAATATTATGAAACTAGGGGCTTTTTTTGAAAATAGAGCAATGAAAAATAAGGATTTTGAGTGATGATCAATAGAAGTTACTTGAAAGGGACGTGGCATCACATAATTTTTCCATTGATATTACTCTCAACTTATATTTTTATTTTCCTTAAATTTACAATAGTGTCACAATAAGGGCTGTGAAAGTGCGCCAAGCTTTGCTAAGTGCTCGAATTTGTGACTTAGATGCTATGACATTAAAAGTACTTTCGAATCATTTACCGTTTACCTATTCTCAACCAACTTAAATAGATTCAAACATCACTCAAAACGTTGCCCAAAATACCTAAGAAGTAATATGATTGAATTCCAGATAAAAATTAGTTACTGGTTATGAACTGGTTCAAGGCCGATTAAAATCAGTATAGACTTGTCAAAAATTCCAAGACCTTTCCAACGAGCCTAAACATAAGAGCATTCGGTTGAGAAATACGCTCTCTAGAGCCTTTTTAACATTTGACCTTGAAAACCCGTTTTAGGAATGATTCAATTGAAAGATGGAGAGATTATACTGCTCTTTCCCTGATGTTTAAACAGTAAAATATCGGTTTTAGAATCATAACTTTTCATGATGTTAAAAGGGCGTGGCCAATTTTTAGTTATTAGGGTTTAATTGCCCCATCTCAGAATAAATTAGCTATAGAAATACAAAGCAAGGGAATCCTTTGTAATAGAATGAAACTTCAATAGTATAAAAGTCAGAAAACTTAAAGTTCTATCTGATAATAAATAAAGTGTCTAGTTGAACTTCAATCATCTTAACTTCCTTTATAACATAATGTCCTAAATACACTTACGACTGAAGCCGAGAGATACTTATTGATATTGATAATTGATTAAAATTATAACCATTATTTTGAGTATAATTACGTTAAGCCGTCTCTCAGCTTAAATCGTAATGCCCTAGACACACTTACGACTTCAGCCGAGAGACAAATTAGTGGAAAATTATTGAAATGTGGTTTAATCATTATTTCGAATATATTTACGCTAAGCCGTCTCTTGGCTAATCCTCAGGTCTGTCGAGGCCCTAAGTGTGTCTAAAGCATGACAACCTACGAAAACCTTCAACGTGTGCATTTGTAACAAATAAAAGACTTCTAAAACTTCAGCAATAACATTATATCAAAAAAATGTTTGCAAGATATTCGAAATTGAAAAATACTTTTCAACACATTTCAAAAATTTCAACCAAGTCAGCATTTAAATCTACGTAATCAAATCCTTCAAAAGCATAAATCCTGGTCACATAACCCGGTAAGAGTACAAAGAGAGGAAAGGATAGAAAGTGAGACAATATAGATTATGTGTATTTTGTAGATTTGAGATGGGAACGTGATGATATTTCTCCTTTTTTTTCTCTCCCTAAAAATAGAAATTTTCTTGTGGTATAAAAAGAATCTCCAACAACAAAGTGTCATTGTGATTCCTCACACTTAAGTCAAGAAAAAAAATGATAAATTTATGATATTTGAATTTCTTTCCAGAAAAGAAATCAAAAGTTAAAAAAAAAGATAAATAGAACTTTTTACGCATTTTATTTATTCACATCACCTTCTCAGAAGCCATTTCCCTTTATACCTTTTAGGATGAGAGACAAAGCCAACAACAACGTGGAATTTATTTGTTCACCTAATCTTACTAATTAAGTGTCTCGTCTAGTACAAAATTATTTATCACAACACACTTTCTGGTTGAGGAAATTTTCAGTGGATGAATGACTGAGAAAAGATGAGATGGAGACAGAAATAAACAACTTTAACCTATGGCAATATATCTCTGTGTCAAACTCTTTACGATGGATGGCTTTTTTCCGTTTGTGGATTTACCAAATAACCCCTCAATTTTCAAACCAGCTATAAGCTGCAGCGTATCTCAAGGAGGATTTTAGCCCATGGTCCCTTAGTATTCACTTCACGTACTCTTATTATGTTGTACGCCGCATTATTGTCACTTTACGCATTCACAAACTTTATGGTTCAAAGCATTATTGAGATAATGTACCATCAGTATCAGAGAATTGTTCGCAAATTGTCCCTCTTGAGTATTCACATCAATGTTTTGATTGCTATTTTAGCATCCTAAAAACTAAGCATTATACTAATTTAAATAAATAACCTTAATGAAATCTCCATAAAACTAATTAATAAATAAAGAGATATTGCGTGAAGAATTACATTTTATGGGACAGTGTAGAACAGTAAGGTGCAAGATTTTTACGAAAGAAGGCCGACTAAATGGAAAGACATTTACGGAATATGCGAGAATTTGTGAATATTTAGTGCCATGGATAGGTTCTTGCTTTTTACACTGTTTGATTCTTTTAATTTTATTACAGAGGAAACTGGGGCACCACCGAACATGAGGTAACACCGAACACTGATTTTTATTACTAAAAACTTTTACTATGACGACCATTCCTTCAGTGGATAAGGATTCCTACAGTATCTTTAAATTCATTCAGGTCTCGTTCTCAGAAGTCTTATCTAAAAAGAAAATCACAGTGTTCGGTACTACCCCGTGTTCATAGTGGTGGCCCAGTTTCCCCATTCATATCTCCATTTCTTTTCTGTCAGAACAGAATCTTATGCAAAAGATGCCATTTGTATCGTCGTGTCGTGTGCATCAAATGTTGATACATAAATAAATGCAGATACGACAAATGTCATATTTTATCATTTATTAATCGATTTAAATAATTATAAAAATTTGTACCATAAAGAAGCCAGTGAATTTTTTTAAAATAAAATTGCAACACTTTCAAATTTAAAATTTCTGCAATGAAAAATAATGTTATCCAAAATCAGTTGTCCATTCTTCAAAATTAAGCAAAGATTTTTCAAATAAAATGTTTTGCTGAGAAAAAAAAACAATTTACTACAGTTTAAAACAACTTATAAGAAGATTTCCTGAAACCGCTAACCTCTATCTCTCCCTGTTCAGCTTTTATGCCGGTATTTCAATGACAAATGTAAAATGGAAACCTTTCTTTTAAACATTTTTTTAGTACTGTAGATGACTGCTCTCATATGCTTAGTGCTTCTCTGTAATCAACTTTTCTTTTTGTTGATACCCGTCAAGACTGTTTTGTGATTTAGAAATACGACAAGGAAAATAGTCACGACAGGAACACAAAACAGAAAATTCGGTTACGCAAAAACGTAAAAAAACCATGTAATACTAAAAAATGTTCAAGAGAAAGATTTCCCCTTTTCCTTTTTCAATGGAATTAACGCCATTATGGTGCTATTATAAAGAAAATGTGTTTTTAGCACTTTACTGTTCTCATGTACTTCTGCATTATCGACTTTTCTTTGTTTTGGTTTCTGTCTTGACTGTTTTCCTCAGTCCTCACCGTGTTCTAAAACCAATAAACAGTTATGACATGAACCAATACAAAGAAAAGGCGATTATAAACTTGAGGACAGTAAAGTTTGAAAAAATATGTTCATTTTTAATCGAGTAGCACCGCTGCATGAAAAAACGGTCAGATAGTTTAAAAGGCAGGATGAAATTTACTTAAGATTAAAAAGTGGGGGTGCGATTAACTTTTCTCCTCATAACTTTAACACTTTTTATGAGTAAAAATATATCAACATTTTTTAATGTTAATTTTACACCTTTTTAAGGGTAAAATTAACATGAAAGAGTAACTTTAACCCGTAATACACCTAAAAAGCATATTATTTACACCGATTTCGGATCAATACTGCAGGGTAAAATAAACATTTCCGGAGTGCTATTTTAACTTTTTCGGATTTCTCTCTGTGTAGGGGAAAGTGCCCATGCTTTGCACGGTCCCAAGCTTCATAATGACTATTTTTTTCAATAAATATGACTCATCGCATCCATATTTTAAAAACTAGGGAAAAGTGTTCTGTTTTTAAAATATATTGCGGAATCACAACATAGGAAAAATTTAGTCATTATGAAACTTGGGACCGTGCAAGGCATGGGTACTTTCCCCTGTGGCTATCATTTTATTTATTTTTAAATAAAATTTTGTTTATGTTCGTTTTTACATATTTTTCCGTATATTGAATTGTTTAATAGATTCTTGCAATTACAAAAGTAGTAGTCTACAAATGAATACTGAATTTTAATTGCACCATTTCTCCATAATTTTTCAATTTACTGTAAATCTTGGGTGTTAATAGAAACATGCACGGAATTTTGTAAATAGGAAATTGAAATGTTCGAAGGGCTGAATTGAAGAAAATTTTCTTCAATATCCAATTTCCGTTTATCGTTAGCTTTTCGAAAATTAAATTATTCCTGCACAAATTTACCATTTCCCTTTCACTGACATATCCTCCATCTTTTTCACTAATTTTGGGAAAATGTCTGTGAGATGATATGATAAAAGTCGTAATAATTTAGCATATTAAATGTTATATGAACTTAAAAGATTAAGATTGAAGAGAGCTCAAAAGATTAATCACAGTTAATGTTTTCACGTACAAGACAAAGAAAGCTAATTAATATTCCACACTTAGCACTTTTTGACCACCTGATTTGGACAGTATATTTGTAAATGGTCTGCAATTTGATTATTAATGAACTGACTTTATGATGTTATTGTATATTCAACAAGTTGTTAGTTATAGCATGAAAATACACTCAAAGTCAGGTAAAATTGTGAGTTTAACCGGTAAAAAATATATATAGAAACAATTTGAGAAGTTCAACGTCTCATTGTTATTAAAGTATCACTGGAAAAAGTAATGTTTTTTTTTTTCCTTCTCATATCTTTCTCCCATATATAATTTCATTTCAATTGACTTAATAAAGCCCAAGTCTTTGTCTTCGCACTACCAGACAGGAATTTAAATTCAAAGAGAAGTCAGAGGCAACTGGCAAGGTGGGAATTCTGTATAAGAACTAACATGTCAGGACTTATGATAAATTATTTAATCATTTAATCTGCAGTTAAAATTGCCTTCTCAAATATACTCTGCAGAACACAAATAACTACCAAGTATTTGAAACATGTGGGAAGAACAAGATAGTGAGATTTCCAGATGATACATCTTCCTTAATTGAATCAAATCACTCTCGAAGTTGAACATTAAATGCAGTAGAATATGTAGATTGATTTAATTTAAACTTGATTCTTTGGCATTAACTTTGAAATTCAGTTCGATCGTTTGCCAAAAGTCTAAGGAGAGACCAGGGCTAAAAAAAGCAAGTATGCAGATTTTTCTTGACATAGAATCTATCAAAAAAATGTTTGGATTAGAGAAATAAGCATGCCAAATTTCGGCCAGTTTCTAATTTCGGCCACTTTGAGTGTAATTTCGGCCATGTAAATAAATTAATTAAAATTATGTATATAATCTTCGAATAGTCAATGAATTCATTTTGGTTTTAAATATTTATTCATTTTAGGATATATTAACACAAAGACCGTTAAATTTTAAGTATAATTTCAATTTAAATTGCGTTGTAAAAACTCAGTGTGGAAAGTCTTACAAAAAATGTGACAGATTGATTGTGTTTCTAGCAGTCTTACGACTTGTGGTGAAGTGCAAAAGGTTTTCCTTCGGTGTTTTTCATGAAAATTGATTAGTTTTCATTAAAGATTGTTTCTGTTTATGTTAATAATTAATCAATCTTTAAATTTCGGGTAAAATTTCCCAGCTGGATCCTGTATTTCGTGTAAAAAAGTAATATACTTTTTGAGCGTCTCTCTGGTGAGGTAGTGTTGCCTATTCCGTCAACATCTTTTGCTTTCCTAAATTTCTTATTCATTTTATGTTTCATTTTTTCAATTTCTGAGTTCTACAATGTCCAGAGAAAAAAACCATCGCTGCTATGAAAATGTTGATGTGGAAAAGGCCTTGTAAGAAGGTAGGCCCTTGTAGGAAGGGCAAATTGCTACGGGAATCTGCGCGTAAATTTGAGATGCTAGTCTTCAGGCTTTCAGGACAAATTACACGGAAGATCTCAGGGCTTGTGGGTCATATAAACGTATTAAATTAAATATTAAACTCGTTCCGTTTGACGTTTTGAAATTTTCTATCCGTTGCGTTACAAAAGGTGACCAGAAAAAAAGGTGGCCGGAATTTCACTCAAAGTGGCCGGAATACTACCAAAAGCAATGTCCATATTATTATTAATTTTTCAATATTTTAGGAAGTGATTTAAAGAAAAAAAAGATGATAAACTAGTTTTCAAAGTTCCACACAGCCCTCCCGAAAAGGAAGTAACAAGAAATATCAATATGAATTAAAATTATTGCATTTCAAACTTAGGACTTCGGTGCTTATATGCAACTATGCCGAAATTTGTCACACTTACCCAATATTTGTATGAGAATGGGAGGGAATGTAGGCTTCCTTAAAAAAGCAATTTTAAAAATATATCATATAAAATGAGCTAAAATTTTGCCCCATGCCTAACATAACCCTAGTTATCCCTAATTTATTAAAAACTTTAAGAGATGCAAATTTGGTAGAATATGTTCTGTAACATTTCGCATTTAGATAAGATTATCATTTATAACTGACTCTAAATATTTCTAAAAGGTTAAGTTAATTATGTTGAGTAATGATCTATCTTTATATGAAATAAATTATTTTTTAACAGAAGCACTAAAGAAGACATTGTGGAATTTTTCATTGCGATCAGTAGAGTACCTTTTTGATGCAACAAATTACAATGCAAATCGATTAGTAATCTAATAGTAATTATATTTTTGTAATTCCTGCTCTCACATTATGGATTGCTTTCCTATTGTGTCAATTTTTCATGCATTATACCATGGTATAGATGAATTTGACAGGAAGAAGTGTTGGATATTGTGTAGAAAATCGCGTACAATGAGGTCAAGTGTGTAATTGAATTAATTAGATAACACCCAAAGGATTTAATTGAATTTTCGCGATGTAATGTGTTCGTTTAGCGTTGTTAGACAGTTTCATACCGTAAAAAAATTATAAAGGAAAATTTAAATTTACTTTTTTATTATATTAAATCTATGACTTGAGTATATGTTGCCAAGATTAAATATAATAAATAGAATGACTTAGTATGACAGTAATAAAAGACCTTTTATATGGCATGATTTCTTTTTGTCTGGGCTTTTGTATTTTATTGCATTTCTCTTATACGATCAATATAAACGAAAATTAACTTTAATGAAAGTCACTCTGGTGGTATCACTGCACACATGTAATTTATTTATGTTATATGGAGAAAGACACATTTTTTGTCATCTTGCAAACCATGATTCACGAGAAATGGTGGCGAATGATGATAAAAAAAAAACTGAGAAGGAATTCAATCATTTTTTTCCAAGCCCAGTCACATAAATATAATTTCTAGAGCTTTTTATTACAAATGAGCTTTGGTTGGAAAATTACCCTTTGGGTTTTATGCACAGAAAAACCATTTCCAGTCGTTATGTCTTATTTTTAACCCTCCATGAACTCACATTTTTAATTGAAGTTGTGTGGTTTACCACCATCATTGCTGTGGCAAAGACTTATGAATGTGTGAAAGGAAGGATGACAGGGTTTCACCCTTAATTATTTTACTGAGATGGCTTAAAGAGTTTCACAAGTGTAACTTCCAGTTAGAAATGGAAAATGAGTAATTTTTTTATTTTAAATTTGCTAACCATTTTAATTATTTCTCATACGTTTCATTATTCTTAAATTTTATTAATCAATCTCAAAGGGAGCAATTGTTATCCACCAATTTCAAGGTTCATACATATTTCAATGCTTTACGTCCCGCCCCCTTAACCCCCCCCCCCCCCCAAAGAGATTACATTTTGGTAAAATTTTATGATTATGAATTGAGGACAATATGCGTTTTGTTTTGGTCGAATACTTCCCTGTACGTATTGTACTAGTTCCAGAGGCTAAACGGTTAGAAATAGGAACTTGGGTTTTTCTAATAGATCCATATTGAGTATCAGTCATCTTGTAAAATTATACCTAACCTTTATTCTCTTTTCGTTCTTTCATATTTCTAAAACGATAATTTAGGATTAGTCTATTAAAATATATTTTAATTACTACACCAACGTGAATATTTCGAACACATACTCCGATGAGCCCTGTTCGATTTTATAAAAGCTCTAAAGATTTATTTTGAAAAAAATTAATATCTTTAAAGAATTTTCAAATATTAAAGTTTCAAAATATCGCTTACAAAATCCAAAGAAAAGGTATTTGTGGTTCTCGCTTTGTCCACTTGGGGGTTCATACAATTTCCTGTTCTATTTCGAAAAGACACAGGTGAAAGCAAATTGTCACTGACAGATTCTATGTTAGAAATAATTGGAATTTATCTCAAAATATCTTTAGGAAAACAAATAAGACTGCGGTATTACTTATGGCCTGTGCATACTTAAATTGCATCTTCCAAGACAACTTTAATTTTTCCAGAAAATTTTTTCGAAGAACCGCAAAATTAAGAAAAAAATGATGTTCTATCATAGATTATCAAATATTCTAAGTGTTGTATTGTTTCAATATTATTTACGTGATAATAACTCCGAGAAATCTATAAAAATAACCTGAGTTACAAGTACTGCAGCAACATTATACCTTCTAAACATGATGTTTCCCAAAATTGGGGTACTGTATTCGAAAATTTAATATGAATTTTTTGAATGTCAATAACATATTGGCTCCGTTCAGTAATAACCTTTCGAAGAGACAAAGCCACTCCAAAGCCACTCCAAAGCCACGCCAAACCTATTCGAAAATCTACCGGAAGCCTAAAGTGCAAGTTCATACACCCGCCGCTTTAGCGCTGACTGTTCTACCATTTCGAATTTCTATATTCTTGACACTTCAAAACATCAACAATGTCAACAACAGTGTGCAAACTTTTGCTGCAAAAAGTGAATTTTTGAGTAGTTTTGTGGAAATTCAGGATGACAGAACATCTTAATTGCACTTTCATTCAAAGAAATGTCCTTTTTGTGAACTTGCTTATTTTTGTGTAACTTGTCGGTTTAAACGTTCGAACTTCCAACGGGTTTTTAGGTAAGTTCTCTCTGATATACCTTCGAATCAGTAAAGGAAAAATCTCAACCGGAGAGAGCTCTCAAATCGGGAAGGTTATTACTGAACGAGAGGATTCTTTCTATTCACAGCTGATGTTTGATGCTCTATAATAGTGTCTGAGGTAACACTATTTTCACAAAGTATCATTGATGCTTGAAGAATTCAAACTCAATTTCGAATTTTGAAACTAAATTTTTGGCATTAGGTCGGATAAATGTCTGAAATATCACGTTAAAAATCTATTAAAAGAATTACTGTATAATTATGATAGGAATTATAACAAAAGTTATAAGCGTCATCGCTTTGTTTTTCCCCACAAAGCGAAAAGGACACTCGAGGCACTTCGAAATCCCAACTGGAAGTACTTTAGCCACCACGCGGAAGAAACTAGAAGTAAAATTGCCTTTTCTTTGGTTTTCGAAACCGATCATAAAATTTGTTTCAATCTTCAGCTGTGAATGAAGCAAATGACTGATACGAGTGACATTTACATTTCTGAACGATATACTTTCAGAATCGAAAGGGAAAGTTGAATAATACAAGTGATTATGTACCAGTTCAAATCGGTCACGAATTAATGATAAACCGGTAATGAGCCAGTAGTTGATGATTTGCAATGCAAAATTAAATTGTAATTACATTCATGGAATTATGATTAGACATTTTCATTATCAATAAATCAGTTTAAATAGCTTAAACCGATAAATATGAAAAGGACGATTCAGTGTATGACAATTCGTACAATGCTCGAATTCGTAACATAACATATATGTTATTGTGACTAAGAAACTTTTTACAACCAAGTTCAATTTAGTTAAAAAAGCAATTGCGAGCATTTCGCGAAATTCAGTGGACAATCCCCTTATTGACACATCAAAGATGAATTTTCACACGTATGACACGAAATTTTGCGTATAAAAAATTATCCATTGTCCAGCCCAAGTAAGTTGTTTTACGATTATTATTTTCAACTTATGACCCATAATTTGTTTCGCATATAAATTCTTCTTTATTGTAAAAAATGTTGTAATCATGCACACTTTTACAATATGTTGTAAACACATAAACGAGCGCAAAACGTTTGTACACATTTTTGTGATAAAATATTATTGACAGATATTGAATAATTGTTTAGAGAGGTGGGGTAAAGGCATTATTCATAGAGCTATTTCAGCAAATACTAGTAGTACGACTTTTATGGGATGTGTTTTATGATGGGCAAAAAATACAAGATCTTATAAATCTTTGATATTTCGATTTCACTTTCTCGTAGGGAATTCGCGTAAGTTTATGCACTTCTCCAATAGTGCTATATCAGGTATAAGAAAGTTAATCAACCATATACCTTGAGTTAATGTATTATTCAGTATAGATAAAAATTTTGTGGTTTACGATATGATTTAAAATTTAACGAATTTTCACCGATTTTCACTTATAGATCCAAATAGATAGTAACCTCTAAAGTGCACGTAGAGTATATATTTGTGACATTTTCTTCTAACATTGAATTACACGAAATGTCAGGGATTTGGTTTTAAGAAGTGCAAGAAGTTCAGTCAGAGAAAATGGAGAAAATATAGAGATTTGTCTTGAATCAGACCATGTAATTTAATAATTTTGTTGCTGAAGCAATTTCACATTTTCAATATAACATCTCAATGTTTGCCATATAACTCTAGCCAGGAGACGAACTTGAATTCAAAATCAACACTGATGCTATATACTTCATACCCACGATACAATTTCCGTCACTAAATCCATAAAATTTCCCTCATTTAAAACTAATCATTTAGTTGCAGGGTGAAAGAATATTTGAAAAGGAAATGGAAAAATACTTTAACTCTGCATTTGCCATCATCCACCATCCAAGTAGAAGATGGCAATAGAAGATTTTCCCATCGGAAAACCATTTCCCAGGCAAATAGTCGGATGGTTTTAGTATATAATACTTTGCAGTGACATATTCCGTATTTCTTCTCCTTGCACTTCTGTCCGCAGAAATGATAGAATTATAAATTTTAAATGTGTCATTTTCTATTTTTGTATTCTTGTACCATTTTTCATCCATTGTTTCAACTTTCATTTTCCCGCAATTTCATCGTACAAATGAAAATCACAAAAAAATCTTTCATATATTTTCTTTGAATGAAAAATAATAGTAGTTTTTTCTAAAGACTTCTTTCTAAATAAATAAATGTCAAACTGACTGATTTTTTTATATGAAATTCGAATACGTGGTAAATGGAGATGATGAAGGCAGTGCTGATGAAAAGAAAAAAGATATATCTGCCCAAAGATGCAACAATTGATGTCACTTTGAATATTTAACGAACAAATACTCGAATATTAAAGAGTGGGTGAAGAGTATATTGTCATGTAATTCCGTATTTAAGTTTTTGAAATTTTAAGTTGAAAGTGAAATTGACAAACATTACATTCAGCATAATTTAAGAGATGTTTTCACATTCAATTTCTTTCTTTTCCATCTTTTATCATTTATTATTAAATATCAGAGTTTGAATATTTTACAGAACTTAATTTTAAAGCATAAGAGACTTTAAAAGTTTTTTTTTATCCCCTCCTTCCGTAACCCCCCTTACCGAGGTCTTAGGTAATGAGACCTATTTTGACCAGTTCCTGATATATAAAGTGGTCAAAACACAACTTAAGACTTTTAACAGAATAAACACCAAATAAACACCTATCTTCATAGCATTCAACACATTCGCTACCTTATATTAACCCTTTAACGACGAGACACTTTTTACGAACTGAAAATCAACAATAAAAATTAAACTGAGAAACATAATCAATGATAAGTCTTACATCTAACCTTAGAAAGTCCAATAGAGTCTGATTCGGTGTATTTTGTGCTTCTATGAACGACAGGGACAAAAATAGCCCAAAAATTTAAGTAAGTTTTCTAACAATACCAATGAATAATATTTATCACTTTAATGAAAAATATTACGTATGAGTATTGTAGTTTTTATTGCCAAAAGGGTTTTGCTTAAAAAAATTGGAAGTATAAAAAATAATTAAAATCAATTATGAATTTGAGAATTTAAAAATTTGCCATTTTTGAGCTTAAATATTTACTATATAGCAAATAGCTAGAGACTTGCAAAAAAAATATTCTAGATTCCTTCAACCTTCTACTTTACAATTATATGTACAGACATAAGAAAAGAATAACTTTAGGTAGTCAGGAAAAATTATATTCTTTATAGGACACCGGTGTTCCAATCATCCTTAAAGGGTTAAACAAAAATGAACAGATACCACTGACACAAAAACCTAACACATTATTTGCTGAACTCTTCAAAAGAGTTCTGAGCTTTATTTAAGCTTCAGGCTTGGAGATATGGCTTTAAAAGCCCAAGAAGATCTAAACAATTGCTTGAACTAGAAGATAGAGCAATATACATTGTAAATTTAGACGTAAGTGTACTACGTGTGTAGCAGCTTCAGAACTTATCAAAGTCTTTACTGCAAATATAAGAAAAATACTGTAAGAAATGGAAAAAATTGGGTTATTCCTCCTAAAAAATGAAATGGCTGATGAAACCCTTGTAAAATCGAAAGAGTAATTCCCAATCCTAACCCTTAAAAGGATCATATCCATCATATATTGATAAAATTTTGAAATTCTGATAGATGATGTACAATAGAGCCTCGATATAGGCCATATTTGGTTCCAGATTTGACACTTGGGTCGCACTATATTCCATGTCATTTTTTTAAATTATCAACGACTTTTAGTATTGAAATTGCTCGACGGCTTCCACTTTCTTTGCGATTGTGGTACTTGTCCTCGCTCTCTTCATTATGGATCACAATTATCACAACTACTCAATAAAGTTTGCCAAAAATATTAAAATAATTATAACAATATTGCATGTCGCGTACTAAAAAACATAACCTAACTTAAAATCAGTGTTTTGAAATGAACGGTCGATAAATTGTAGACTATAGAGCGATGGCCTATAGCGGGGTTCTACTGTATAGTCAATTTTCTCGTCTATTACTTTCATAGAGACTAAATAGTAAAAGACAACGACTTTTGGTTTTCGATTACCTCTCATAATTAAATATTCTTTAGAAGTGTTTTAGTGATCGAATTTGATCACCTTATGAAATTTGCAATTCCATCTGAAAATTCTAAAAAAAAACACGAAAAGACATAGTGTCTTAGCTTAAAAAAAATGGTTAAAAAATGAGCGCTCCAAAATGATTGACCTTTGGCATTGCATAATTCGAAATGGAGATTTTTCCGGTCATAAGTATGTTTGGACTAAATGTTCGTTTAGGCTACTTCTAAAATCCAAAAACAAAAGTTAAAAAAAATTGTGGCGTTTTCGAAATAAACCAAAAACCTTCGATTTCGAAAGGATGGTGAGGAATGAGGGGAAAAGGAAAAAAACGTCTGGAGATAATGTTTCTTTTTAATTGTTGGTCACCGAAGATCGGATGTTGAGATCTTGTACATTTTAAGCTCTAAGGCTTTAAAAAGTGAATTAATATAATAATAATAATAATATAACTACTCTCTCTTTGAATTCGAACAGTAAAAGATCAAAACTCAAACCACGAAAAAAATAACCATAAAGAGGAAACCAAACTGGACAAGAATTAATTCATTTAAAAAATAAGTAGAGAAAAACTGGTTCAACATGTCGAAAAGTAATCCAACAATATTAAAGTAAATACGAAAAAGGTTAAAAAGTTTTTCTTAAGACAAGTCTCATCCTTTCACCGTTAATTCTAGATAAATTAGCCCAAATATAGTGAAGCTCACTAGACGCAATTTCAACACCTTTCCAGAAAAAAAATCCTGGTGACCTAAAGGGGATTCGAACCCGGAACACATGCTTCATAGAGCGAGTGCTCTACCACTTGCCCCATTGAGTGTCTTTAATGTTTATTAATTAATCAAAATTTTTCAAAAATATTACTTGACAAGAAATTAGAGAAATTGAGCCATATGACTAAAGCTTAGAACCGAGACCCGCATGAGAAGATAGAGCTTCCAAGGAAGTTTCAACTTTTCATCTTTACTTTTAATTAATTGATTAAATTCTTTTAAAGGGGATGTGTCATATTTC
The DNA here is from genome assembly GCF_024763615.1 of Phlebotomus papatasi. Lineage (NCBI taxonomy): Eukaryota > Metazoa > Arthropoda > Insecta > Diptera > Psychodidae > Phlebotomus > Phlebotomus papatasi. The sequence goes on from NC_077224.1 coordinate 41,848,525, forward strand.
TTTGCAAACATGCATCTTTAAGATCCGTCCACAATTAATTTTTGCTAATGGTATATCCTCAGGGTTCTGAAGAAAGTGTGAGTTATCATCATTTTTCTTTAATTGTTATTTAAGAAGAAAGCCACTAACCAACTTAATAAGCTAAGTTGCCAGGGGTCAGTTCTCTATTTCGGATTACCGATGAATCCAGGCCACAATTGGGCCCCTTATGCTTCACCGCTCCTATTCTATCTTATCCCCCTATACGGGAAGCCGCTCTGTGGGCAATCAGTGCCGCTACTGTATCACAGCAGCACATATCGGTGTGTGTTTTGGATCAGTGACAGTGAATATTTGTATCGACTGAAGTATCACTTTCATGTCGAAACTCGTTTTCGTACCAGCTTCTATTGTTTTAGGCAGTTCACTTTTCTGCCAATATGCACCATTGGCATTACTATTCATTCATTCACTGGACGAATTCAAAGCCGATATGGCATAAGAAATCTTTTCTGCAGCTGCTCAGCTTTGAACCCGGGACCTCATAGTCATATAGAGCCACTACTCTATCCACTAACCCACTTGAGGCTAACCAACTTACTAAAATTTAAGGTCTTCAATTTAAATATAACATCATTGTAAAAGGAATTCCATTTAACAAATAACGAACAATGCTACATTAAATATGAATCACTAGGATTTGTTATTGGTGTATCCCACAATTTCCGCAAATTTTATTATTCCATCAGTGTAATTCCTCTGAGACTTGCCAGTCACAATGCATTCAAGTAATCCTCAAATGATTCACACATTAAATGATATCAGGAATTTTCTACAATATTCTTTTAACGCTTAACTGGTGGGAAATCCAATCGAACCATTGTCAGTTTTCCTTTTCTCACTGCAAATCCCTGTGGGAAAGCACACTTTCGGAATAAATTTTCCCTCTTTTTTTTTGTACTACCCGCAGACTCTCATAGAAATTGTACATTTTACTATAACTTTGATAGCTTTTTTTTTTGGGGAAGAGGAAATTCCCCGGGAAACTGTTCATCCACTGTTTTTTTTGCCAAAGCCAAATTCAATGAAATTATTTAATTATTAATAATATTTATTCTGGATAAATATTGAAGGGAGATGATTCTGAAATCATATGACTATCTCGATGTTGTTAAACATATGGCTATAGTATGTTATGATATAAAATACTTCTTTCCATCTTTTCATACCAACTAACACCTCATCGCATATCAGGATTGACAATTTATTCCATGAATGATTTTACATAGTATATTCAATGAGGAATGACTGACGTATAGAAAACACGCATAAAAAAAACATTGGATAAAAAATATTTCAATATCCGGTGAAATATTATCAGCGATTGGAACGTGATGGTTTTTGAATAATAATCAGATTTATTGTAACACTTGACTATCGCCTTCGAGATTATACTATCACTGGCTTTTTTTTTTTGCACATTCTACACAGTAAATTAAGATGTCGAATAGAAATGTAGTGCTCAATGTTTGTACTAAATATTTTCCATGAGAACATATTTTAGAGCGCACTATACTGTGTAAAAATTTATATTCTTGAGCTTGTAATATAGGGTTTTTGGAAAAAGTCTCATGGGATGTTAGTTTTTCACCCTCTCAATACAGAAGAACGAAAAGTTATCAACATGATGCAGTCGTTAAAAATTAATAAAAGAAAAGTGGTGTCACATTACCAAAGCCACAATAAGGAAATGGTTATAAAGCTACAAATTTATAATCCCACCAAATTCACCAGTACTTTCTTCAACCACTAAAATTGTGTATAAATATTCTATATATTGTGGTATTTGGGACCAATTTCCTTTTTCCCCACAAACCATGGGTCAAGTTAGGTGTTCAAAGAAAAAAATGTGGCCATACGCGGTATGCATATTAATTAAAACGGTACAATTAAATCAAATAATTCATGTAGCACTCAAACCTTTTAAAATTTTCATATCTTACTCTCATTTTTTCTACAAGAGATATGTCTTATTGTGTTTAAATTTAAGTTTATGAGTAAACTTCACCCATATATATTTTATTGGCCAAAAAATTAAATAATACTTGACTCGGTGCCAGTCAAAATCCAAAAAACAAAGATCCCGGAAGTCGAAATCCCGAAAGCCAATATCCCGAATGGGCCAAAATCCCGAATAGGTCAAAATCAACCCATGCGAGATTTTGTCTTTGAGATTTTAGCTTTCGGGTTTTGGCTTTTCAGGATTTTTCTTCTCGGGATATTGGCTTTCGGGATTTTGGCTGTTCGGATTTTTGGCTTTCGGGATTTGGCTTTCGAGATTTTGACCAGGGCTGGAATGATAACTTTTCGACACTATCGAATCGATAGTATCGATAAATCTATATTTGTTAGATTAATTGAATGTTAACTTTTTACGCTTTATTGAGCCATTCATTGAGACATTCTTAAAAGAATCTGACTATTGATAACTATCTATATTAGTTACAGGAAGTTCTGCTATCGTTTAAATTTTTCAGAATCGACTGTCGATAGTATCGAAAACAAATTATCATATCACCCCAGGGTACGAATTCTGAGATGGTGAGTTTTTCACGTGAGAAATTCACGGCTCTGAGATCACTTTTAGTAAACATTTTGTCAAGCTTTCATAAAAACTTTCATGTGAATTCTTAGATGCTGTAAGTGTTTCATGTAACACTTTTTGTGAAAGCTTCACGAAACTCGTACAGAAAACAACCTAAAAGCCGTGAGTTTCTCATGTGAAAATCTCATGAATCTCAGAATTCATATCCAGGACTTGTCTTTAAATATCGTGTATTAATATGAGAAAAAATACTTTTTCAAAGCACCTGAATTATCACATGATGTGGCTGCTTTCCTGATAAAAGTTCATGGGCAGAAAAAAGGCATTTTTATTGTGACTAAATTATAACATTTTCACCGTGAGCCACCAACCGACCCACTATTAAATATCTTTTCACTCCCCTTTATTATTGTCATCACCATTTTTCACCCTTGGCGTTTGAGTAACGAGAAAAATAAAACACCAAAAAACACGGAAACTGAAAAAGGCGTAAAGAAAAAAAATCACAAAGTTTTCCTGCTTTGCGGATGATCCTGAATCTACCCTTAAACTTACGCGCCAAAAAAGTTATATATACTTTTTTTCTTCTTTTGTATTTCCAAGAGGAAAAACAAGAAGAAATTTTAAAATGATCTTTTTTTTTGGATGCTGAGAAAAATGATTAAGTTTTCTATTTAAGCTTGTAGACACAAAATATCTTTTATGCTATTAATTAAAATCAGTGTGACATGTATATGGAATTATAGTAACTAAATTGCAAACTGAATATCCCATCTCAAGAACTTTTTCACATCTTTTCATCCCCATGATATCATTATTCATTCACCATTAAAGCACCGAGTTATATATAGCAACACTCTTAATGAAGAGTTGCATTTTAATAGTTGCATCCACAACACCTAATTAAAATACAGTTGTGAGTGGGCAATGCTAAGAATATATAACCGTAAGTTTGGGAAATGAAGCGGAAACTGCGTTAAAAAAAATACTTAAATTACTTTTTATATATTTACCTAAAGTAGCTAGTCAAAATTATCACTAATTGCTAAGTGGAGGAGATGTTGGATGTAACTAAAGAACTATGAAATTATATTAAATACCTCTACGAAATATTCTTTCAAGGAAGGATAATTTAATTAGCTGAGAATTATTTGAACAAATTTCTTAAAATAACTATCTTTAAACCTACAGGGATTCTAAAGTAATAACCAACCTATCTCAAAATCTCAATTTACTTATGACGATTGTAATATTATAGACAATCTTCCATAATTATATGTTGTTTGCATATTATATCGATTATCATGTAAACTTTTGTGATAATTGATAATGCTAAAGTGTCCTTATCTTGCAGAAAATATCGTTGATGTTCGAAAACTTCAAACCCAATTTCGAATTTTCAAAGTAAATTTTCGTAAAAAAATGGGACAACTAGAGATGGATGTTACGAGTATGTTATTACATTGCATTTTAATTTGTAAATACTTAGGCCAGAATCACATAGACCGTAAAATGCTCACCGTATTTCGTTAATTTACGCATTTTCACTGCAATTCTTATGCAAATTCACAATTATCGTATTACCTTATCTTATTCTCGGTGGCACTATGTAAAAATAATATAAGAAAATTGAAAAAATAAAACGAAAATACAATAAACAGTGAGCAAAATCTGTAGGATTTATTTGCTATAGTTTTTCGTACAGTTTTTTTGCTCACCGTTTATCGTATTTTCGTTTTATTTTTTCAATTTTTTATATTATTTTCATCTAGTGCCACCGAGTATGAGATAAAGTGATACGGTAATTGTGAATTTGCATAAGAATTGCAGTGAGAATGCGTAAATTAACGAAATACGGTGTGGCTACTGCGAGCATTTTACTGTCAATGTGATTCTGCCCTTACCCATATTAAAACTCAAGACACTCAAGTTCGAAAAGGAAATACTACAGCCACCACGTGGTAGAAACAAAAAGTAAACACCCCTTATCGCAGGATTTCTAAACCAATCTCTAATTTTTTTTCCCGTGGATAAACTCCTACTGTGAACGCTAATGTTCAACGTTGGCAATTAATTGAGATCAGTAGCA